>NC_137589.1:7623673-7881173 GCF_963210335.1 Falco punctatus
CCCCCCCCCCCCCCCCCCCCCCCCCCCCAGTCATAATGAAGTAGTAGCTTAGTTATATTTCTGTAATTCAGGTTTGTTGTAGAGTGCATACATGAGGTTTTTAAGGCTTTATTACAACTATACAGAAATAAAGCTGAGGGCAAGTGAAGATGGCATTATTTATCTGAAGTTAGAATCTGAGACCAAAGTCTTGAGGTAACTTTTTTATTTTGAATACTTCAGCTTGATTCACTAAAGAACTGATTTTAATTCCAGGTGTAGTCTGAACTAGACTTGTGGAAAGAAAAATGGCACAATTTTGAATTCTTCTGAAGTAATTTCTGCACTTACTCTGGGAGCATGTAAAATTGTCACTGTTGCAGCAGGACATTGTTTTGACAGTGCCTTGTACAACTCAGAACAAAAAAACCTTTGCGGCAAAGGGTTTACAATCTAAGTAAAGATGCTCTAAATACTTGCCAGCTTCCTAATCAAATGAAGCTTTAAAATCCTTCATGAATATTGTGTTAAGGTCAGGGACAATCATAGTAACAAACAAAAATATCAGTTTGTTCATAACAGTAACTCTGATAACTCTGAGTATTTTTTGTCTCCGGAGTAAAAACCAGAAAACTATATTGTGTCTAATTCTTATACTTGCCTGTCATGAAAATAATAAAGATAGCTGTCCTAAAACGAATTTTCTTTCTTACAACTTTTTTTTCCTCACTTTTTTCTGTGTTAAATTTGATATAAGTAGGATATGGCTGTTAGCATTACTCAGTTGTGCCAACCACTGTTTGAGTATGTGGTTTATTTAGAAATGTAGTAATGAACTTTGTGACCTGTAGTAACACACTTTTTCTTATTGTGTGCAGTCATCTTCTGTAAAGTATTCTTCATTTCTGTTTTGTTGTGGTGGAAGCAATGGAATTTGCAAAATTTTTCATAGCTATGTACTAGACTTGCTCATGAAATGGCTCGGATGAAATGTTATTGTTTGTACGGGTATAGTAATTGCACAAATGGAAGTACAGTCGTATGAAAACTTGGCCCAGAGTGCTCCTGTTGCTTAAGGCAGGAGGTCACATTTTGTCACTTTGCACAGGCAGGGCGTAATATCTGATTATGGTGTAGTGGTATCTGAGTATTCGAGGAAGGAAGATCAGGTATGATGTGATCACGAATACTGATAGTGTTTTTAAATCAGCATAAAGCAGGCATTTCAATATTTTATATTCTCCCGTTGTAACTGAGATCAAGCTACACAGCTGAGATGGCGAGGCTGAGTGGGTTTATACATACGGTCTTTAGTTCTGGATGGCATGTGAGAGTGTGGTGGACACATTTTTGCAGTTCACCTAATTTGTACTAATAAAATGAATGAATTTTTGTGAAAGATGGGATCTCATTAAGGACTTTCCTAATTCTGATGCTTAAAGAATCTAAGTAATATCTAGGCCATCTGCTGCTCACTCTCTTGTTGATTGTTTTTGCCTGTAAAGCAGTGGCTGAAGTGTATCTCACGTATTTTAATGGCAATGAATAGAGGAAAATTATTTTGAAAGTAGCTGGGGTGGATGGCCTGGTTTGCTGTTCGAAGGGGAACCAGGCTGGGGACACCAAAAAAATCAGTAGCAGGTGTTACAACTGTTGAGCGCTACTACAGAAACCTGTTCAGAAGGTGCTGCAGGAATTGACTGGATGGAACCGCTCTAAGAACTAGATCTTAGAAAATCTTTGGCTTCAATTTCTATATTGCTATGGAGCATTCCTGGTCACTGTACAAACTGACTGAACCATATAAGTCTTTCTCCAATTTTCACAAAATTTCACACTTCAATTTTTTTTTTTTTAACATCCTTTGGGCAGATCACAGTAGTGCTCTCTTCTGTGATGCTACAGATAATCATTATTTTAGTGAAGTCTGGCCTCATGTGGTTAATGGGACAGGATTTTTTCAAAAGGAAATGAATTCTTCTAGAAGCCAATATACACTAGACATCTCTCTAAGGCAAATATCTTTGCATAAAATAATTTTTACTCCTGGACAATTTAAGCTATTTTGATCAGGAGATGATAATAATAATTAAAAAAAAAAGGACAAAAAAAAAAAGACTTTGCACAGTATTTCTAACCCCTTTTTTTTCTTTATTCACTTTTAAAGGCACAGTAGGGAGCCATGGGAAATGTATTTTCATCTAGGGTTGTAGGAGGAATACATATTGTTTCTTTAAGGCATCAGGTATTGAGAAATGGCAGGGTGAAAAGTTTGACCTGAACTGCCAGATCTGATCTGCAAGGGGGTAATTGAGTTGCCATGTTTTTTTTCTCCTCAGTTTAAATCAAGTTTTGCTATAGCCCATTTAAGTGTCAGACTGGTAGCAAAACTTGACAACTTCAGGGTGCAAGCTTGCTTTTGATCAGGATTTACATGCAAATCATTTTTGCCTTGAATTGTCAACTCCTGTTTTGACACTGTGAGGGGAGGTGCCCCCATTTCTTGTATTCTTTGCTTCTCAAGCCATGAGGATGATGGTCAATGCTGTTACTTGGCATGTGGAAGAAAATTATTCTGGTAATATGGTGGTTAAACTTTTTATGTATATTTACATATTTTTTCTACCCCCTTTTCTGTCAGTCAGCTGTTGCAGCTGGGCTTCTAATCTCCTTTTTGCCTGGACGAAAATCTAACAATAATCCTGAGTTTGATGTTGGAGAGAAACTAGAGAATTGGGGTAGAGGGTCATCGGTGTACTGGGGAATGGGTTTAAGCTGCAAAACAACACAAAGGATGCTGACAGTCCACATTTTCCTGGGCTTTAAACAAAGTCTTTGGTAAGTTTAAAGAATCTTCTCCTTGCATGACTAAACCTATTGATGGTTTAGAGAAAAAGCTGCCTTAGAAGGCTTAAGACTGAACCTTCTTTCCAATTTTACTGAAAACCTTAAGATGTTAAATTTTTTTACATTGTATAATTGGGGAGAAATTACAGAGTGGCCCACGAACTATGAATAAACTGAATGAACAGTATGTCTTCTTTTTGCAGCCAAATCTAGTAAAACTTGTGTAATATACCTTTCAGATTAATTTAATTTCCATTTACACTTTACATCTGGAGCTAATCTTTCAAGAAAATCCCACACAGGAAAGTAAACTAATAAAGCAAAACCTGTAATTTAATACTTAAGGGTTTCTAAAAATAAAATCAACTTTAGAAATAGACTGTTGAGACTTTACAAAAAGCACAAAATTGCTGTTATACCAAACTAAACAAATGATGCAAGTGATGTTGGTATTCTGTTTTCTAGTTAAACAATTTTTTCTTTGTACTATTAGCAGAGTAGGGACATCAAACACACTGTTTCACTGAGGTGGCAGGCAGTGTCATGTTTGATAATCTACATATGAAAGCATAAGTTTTAAAGTCAAGATTTTGAGACAGAATCTGCTTTCTCTGTCTTGGACCTTATTTTAGCAGACAAAAACCTGAATATGCTAACATGTGCTGTGAAATTTTAATTGAATTTTTAATGACACTTTGGAATGACACAACATGTGAGAAACTTCCAAGAACCGATCATGGGAAGCCCTTTTTCTTACTGTTACAAAACAGAAGACACTGGGAACTTGACAAGTCCAAGTGTCTGAGGCCAGGGGAATAATTGATAGCAGGCTGCCTGTATCCAAGGTCCTTTAGCAGTAATTGCAAGCAGGATCTGACTCTCTGATCTCACCAGTGGTATTCACCATGCCAAAACGACCAGGCTTTGACAGATTGCTTTCCTACAGTAATAACTTAGGCATGTTCCCTTTCTCACACGAGGCCACACATCCCTCCCACTGGAGAAAATGAGTTGAAAATGAGTTGCTTCTTTTTTTAACAGGGCACTGTTAAAATAACTCTCTTCTATTATATAAGCCCAGTAGTGCCAGGGGACTAAATTTATATGGTTATAAACAAGAGATATTACTTTAGAATACCACAATGTAATGTTTCACTATTTCTATAGGATTTCAAATGTTTTGAAAATAGTGTGGGGTTTTTTCCTCCTCCTTGCTCTTAAAAGAGACGCAAAATGCCACATTTTATGTTTAATTGCTTTCATCTCTCTCTGATTTTTATAAACTGAGTGCTGACTTGTAGTCAGATTTATATCTTGGATGAATCCAGGTCCCCAGAGTGGGATTTAGAACTATTATTTATTCTGCATAGGTTGAAATGAGACCTATTTTGTTTGCGTTTTTTAAACTCTCCCACTGTGTTTGGTCTGTGTTATATTTTGAAACTTTTATGTGTTGTTTGTTTTTTCCCCCCTCTTTTTTTTTTCTTTTATTTAATGTTTTTTCTTCTGGAATGCCATTTTGTCTGTAAACTGTGATTGGAAGCTGTAATGTCCTGGATGATATATAGCAGTTCTGGATTTACACTCCGTTTAGTGACAGGATTTTACTAATTCTGATATAAGGACCCCTGTGTGCTACTCTACGGTGGTCTGTGTTCTCTGGCATAGTTAAAAGCCTGGCAGCTCCACCCTATAGCTGTCTAAACAAGGTTTCTCACCAGGCATTAACATCAAAAGAACTACAGTAAGCTAGGGCTACGGGAAATTGTAACCACAATATTAAGTTTATAAAAACTCAACATCTACTACTATAATGACTGGCACTTTCATTAATGCGTGCAAACCTCTAAGAAGATTAAGGTACATTTCCCTAAGTGTTAAGGGTAGATGGTTTTATAACTTTCAACTGCAAATAAAAAGTGGTAAGAATGCAAGGTTCTTAGCTGTGAAAATAAATTGTATGCACATGGTAGAATACCTATGGTGACTATATGGCACGTAGTTAGTTCCTCCACGGTACTTTGGAATGAAGAACTCCAGAGGTAGGCTTGCATTCTTCAGCAAAGGTAGGAAAATCAGAAGGTCAAGTCATGTGGTTGTTGCTCATTAACTCTATAGCTGTGAAAGGCTGCAGACAAATTCAGGTGATCTGCCTGTAATGCCATTGGAATCAGAGAAGATGTCCTTGCACAGAGTCATGATGACATGATGACATCGGGGATCCAATCCTGTGGTCTTGTGACAGGATGTAAATTGCTACCCTTAATTTTTTATACTTAAGGAATGGTGGACCATATACTTGATTTTTTTTGTTTGTTTTGGGGTGTGGTTTTTTTTTTTTTGTAACTCCTTTGTCTCCCTTGAGTTGAGTTAACCTCACATTTTTTGTAACTGTAGAGAATAACTTGAAAATGATTAACAGAAAAATTCAGCCTGTGAACTTACTGCTGTAGAGGCACAAGAAAAAGCTTACTTCCTTCTTGAAGTATGTAGCTTTAAAGTAAGATGGATTGTTCACCGTCATGTAACTTACTCATAAGCTTCTATAAACTTTAGGGATCATGTGAACACTTTCAGAGGATATTCCTAGAGCTTTGACTTGCTTTGATTGTGGCAAATAAATCTTTATTTGTAATAAGGTGGAAAAATACGGAACAAAAATGAAGCTGAGGTATTAAAAATAACTAAATTTTGAGGTCAAGCCCAATTCATTAAAATGAGAAAAGCAGAGGGGAGAGTAAAGCTTGGCACTGGTTTTGCAATAATAATTTATCCGCACCTTGAGCCCATCCTTTGGACAGACCTTTGTTTGAACTGCAGCTGGCTTGGTTTATGTATGACCTGCTGGGAGCTGAGGTTGTAATGAAAAACAGTTATTCTTTGAAATTACTCACAAGAAGAAGTGCCTATTTTATCAAGTGCTCTTCTTAATTTGGCACATGGTAAGTCTTTTAATATTTATTTTTTCTCCATTAATCACACGGTATCTTATAAGAAGTCTAAACACAGTGATGAAATACCGTATGTTTTCCTTAAAGCATTCTGAGGACAAACGCTTCTCTAGAGAGCGGCTGTCAGGAGCTCTTACCATTAATTAATGAAGTTATTTGTTGAGGTTTTTCATGCACGTGTTGCCATATTATGAACTTTTCAAAATTCTTCATGGATCAGGACGGAATTTCATAATTTTGCAGACTGGCTAGTGATAGGTTTACAGGACAAAAAAGAACAAGGAAAGAATAATGGTTTAACAAAAACAGAAATGCAAAACATGGAGTCCTTTCATTGTAAAAAATGAATTTAAGAACACAATTTATTTGTGAAATGGTGATTGACTTCTGGTTTTCTTTATTTTGGATGTGACCCTACTTTTTATTAATGTAAACTGTATGCTCAGAACTGTGCAAGGTAAATGTAGCTGCTGTCCTGTTCAGTCTGAACAGCTAAAGATTAAATAATACCAGTTTGAGGAAAACCTGAAGATGATGATAACTGAAACTGTGTCTTTCTGTGTCCGTTACCAAATGGCAGAACTCAGATATTCAAGCAGAACAGGAATGCTAAATTAAGATGGATTCATGTATAGACATTTTTTTTCATTTCTAAGGTCTGTGATTTCCTGAGACGTTTGAAGAAAGTGCTTCTGTTCCTTAGGTAGCAATAACCCACCCTTTGAAGTCATACGCCTGCTAAACCTTTAAGATGGTAGACTTAGTGCATAGAACGCCAATTCTAAGAGCAGATTTCTTGTAACCTCAAACCGTTAGTGGAGTTGTTATAAGCAGTGGTGTTGATTCAGACAGAGCTGGTAAGAATCAGCACTTAGGTTTTTGGGGATTTGGACAAGGATTAAACCAGTGGGTTGTTCGTGCATTGCATTAACCATGTGATGCTACTACTGAATCCTGAGTTAAATTCCCTGGCATTATTTCTGTTTCCAGTATTCTTGCAGTTGCTATTTGCACATCTAATGAGGTTCTTGACTCCGTTTTAAGATATTTTAAAACCCCAAACATGTGACTAATAATGTAGCACTGAAAAATACTGATGATATTTTCCATACTTATAAAAGGCAACTTTTTGCAAATGCAACTTGATTATACAATCATTTAGATATTTTGTATATGGGAAGGTTGGAAGACAAGCGTCAGAATTATTCTCTCTGAATGATGGGGGGAAAGCAGAGGGTTTACATACAGACACATTCTTTCAGAGAACAGAATGAGGTATTGGAAGACAAGGGAAAGGATGTGTAATAAGTAATTCTTCCTAATGTTATTAAAGGATGGTGCTGACAGTACCCTCTTTCCACATGTTCTCTAATATTTTTGTCCTCATACAAATGCAGCACTGGTCTACCTACTCTGTTGTTACACGTTTTTTTCTCATTGCTTTAATCCACAATGAAATAGCCTTATAATAACTTCTCACCACAAAAGGAAGGCATTGAGTCTGCTGCTGAAGAAGACATTTAAAAAAGAGTATTATTGTTCCCTTTTATTTCATGTAACCTGGAAAGTTAATTTTTTTTAGACGTTGGCATATCATGTAAATGTTGAAGACTGGGTGCAAGATGAGTCTGTTGAATACTGTTGTAATCTCCTCCCCTCCTAGCGTCGACAGATGGGCTGGGCTTTGCACCACAGTGTTCTCTCTTGTGCCTTGTTTAGTCTTGGCTCTTCAGTTTGCTTCTTCTAAAACAGTGTACTGGAGGAATATAACCGTTTTGTATATTAGGCAAGCATTAAAAGGATTGTTGGGAATTCTGAGGATTTGAATTCTCATATTCTAAGCTAAATAACTTACCTTAGGATGTATGGGGGCACGTTCAGTATGACTTTAGTTCAATGCTGGTACAGAATAACCCTGACAGTGAGAGGTTGGAGTGGAGCAGCTAGGACAGCTGTTGGTGCAAGTTCTTACCACGTTTTTACAATAGCATCATCCAAGCAGAGAGGCTATGTTTAGTAAACCATTGACTCCTACTTTATTTTCACTGTATTAGAAACTTGAGCTTTATGGATGTAATATGTCCCTTGTTATATGGAACGTTGGCAGTGCTTGCAGGCATTGTATATATATTGGGTTTTTTGCCCTATAAAATCTGTAATATTTCTTCGAGTGGCTTAACTTCCTTCCTGTTTTATTTGTGGGTTAAAATTGCACAGTTTTGTTCATTTTCAAGCAAGTTATTTATGTATCAGTGCACTTTTATTGGGTTGGACTAATTACGTATTTTGTAGAGGCTGTGGTATCCTTTATTTCATAAGATACCATTACATACATGACATATATCTATATTAGGCACACAAGTCCAGATTATATTGCTGGTTCTACCAAGAACCTAGGAGAAATCCTAATAAATAGAATTTACTGTGGGGACATGAGACAGAGGCAATTAGGCAAACCTGGTTGTAAACTTAAAACCAGTTCTAAAAAGTGCCAGTCACAGCTTTATCTACTGCGCTTCCCATGCTAGGAGCTATTGAGCTGATTTTTCTGCATCTTTGGGAGAGAGGATGTTTTCATCTGAAGAAAGCAGCAGTGTAACTGCAAGGTGGCTTCCAAAATACATTTAATCTTTCTTCAGTTTTGATTCTGTAGCTTTCAGAATTCGGCACTAAACCTCAGTATTTACACTTCTCTCAGTGGTACACACAGAGCATCACAGTTTGTTTTTAATAAGGGTCACTTTGTCAGGAGATCTATTTGAAATCAGTATATTGATCTAAACTATCAGTACGTTGATATATTAATCAACAAAATTTTTAGTGAGGAACACCAGTAAAGTAACATTAGTTGCCTTGTGTCTGTATAATTATTTGTTTCCCAAGGTGTTTTTGAACAGTATTGACACCAACATGCTGTTTTAAAGTATAGTTATCAGTTTCCTTTTTCTTCTGTTAGGGATGCTTCTGCAATTTTTAGCATAAATTATTTTTCGTTTTCATACTTAAATAATGTCCACCACACAGCACCTAATAAAAATTACATGATTTGAGGACCAAAATTTGGGCAGGATTTCTGGGACTATTTGTCTCCCGAATCGCGGTTGTCATTGAAGCAACTGGGACTACAACCATTTCATCCTATGCTGTATTTTTCAGTATCAAGTGACTCAGTAAAATTAACAATGAGCTCCTTAGACCTGTTCCATTTCATTGTTTGAGTTGAATCTTCTTGTTATGATGCTTTCACGTTGTAAGAATACTGTATTTGGATTTTCTTACAATGTCTTTTGTCTCAGTAGAAGTGCTGAGAAGATGGAAGTATTTGCTTAGAGAATAAACAGTCTGATTTAAATACAAAGATTCCTCCCCCCCGAGAAGTGAAAGCAGAACAGTATATTCTTTCATTCTGGCACAATGTGATTGTTATAGTATATTTTGCATTAATTCATGGAGGGACACTTGCCTAAATTGCTTTCTGTCTCTTGTGGAAGTCTTTGATCCTGGTGACAGTTTGACTGCATTAGTGAGAGTGTATTGGTTAATCCTTTGCTTAACTTGTTCTTTTTGGCACAGCCAGGGGCCTTTCCAAAGATAATCTGTCAGCACAGGCTAAATCCTAATCAAACAGGCCAAAAGAGGAGCTGGGAGATGTGGTTTAGGCTTTTGGGACTAGATGTTTTTTGACATGGTATTTTTTTCTGTACTCTGAAAATTCAGTCACATTTATAAACTCTGTAACTAGCGGTAAGGGCTCGCGTCCTCTTTGAAAACGTTGGTTAAAGGGTACATTTAGATGCTATAAATGGTGTACATGTGCTTTGCTACCAGGAGTTGATTTTGGTAGGGGCCTGGATGTTTTCGTTCCCTTCAGTCATTTAGTATCGAACAATACACCTGAGTTGCTAGTTTCCTAAGGTCAAAACTCGATGAAGACAGAAATCCTTCACATAAAAAAATGTGGTATCTGGAAAACCCGGTCACACGTGGATGGCTAAGTTTCTAAGCCCAAACCCCTTTTTCTTCACTGCAAGTGATGGAAATAAGAAACTGTCATTCAAACTGGGAGATGTCTGAGTTGCTTTTACAGCCAATCCTAACTAACAAATTGCCACCAATAAAGCCTACTTTTTGCACTTTGAAGAAGCTTCATTTAATTGCACAAGGCTTAAAGTAACAATCAGTATCCTTGACTGCCTAGCCTAAAATCAACGACTGTACATTCATCTACTTTTGCAAAATAAATTGGAATAACACAAGATCAGGAGAGGTCTTTTCTTTCTCTAAAGTAAAAGTATATCTTGATGTTATTCATTACTAGTAGAGACAAAGTCAGAGCTATTCTTTCAGAATTGAAGCGTTTCAGTTTCTTTGCAGAATGGTGCTTAAAAAGTGCTTATTAATGTGCAAGTGGAGGGAAACCTGAGATACATTTCTCCCCCTTGTCAGTTCAGCAATCAACTGTAATAAGAGCTGATGTAAAATTTTCGTACACTTTAAGGCATTCTTTAATGTCTTTATGCTACTTGAAACACTTTCCATTTTCATTTCACTTAACAAGCATATTGGGATATTCTTTATGCAGATAAAACAAGCTTAAATAAAGTTGTTAAAAGTGCCTGCAAGTAAATTGCTTGTATATTCCTTTTACCCCACTTCTCCCTCCCCCTACACTTAACATGATTAAACTGAATATTATAATATAGTTCATGCTAAATGGTTCTATGATTCATATCAACCTTATTACTGTCAGCTCAGCCAAAACAATTCCACTTTCACAGTCTTGTGCTGCTCAACTGTGTGGTGTTATTAAGGCAAACATGGGTTGCCTGGGCCGAGATGCAAATGTGATGCCTCTTTCTAAATAATATTTCTTCCCCCATTTCTGCTTAGCCAATTTTTTACTTGTTTCCATGTTTTTAATTTAGATTTGGTGGATGCCTTAGGACTGTGCCAAAATATTCCATTGATGTTCAATAGAAAAAGTATAGACTGATGAGCTTCCTTATTATTTAGTTACCCTAAATTAATTATATAATATAATTATTATAATATAATAATAAAACGATTAATTTTTTGGGGAAAAAGCACACCCAAAGAACCCCAAAACCTAACTATATGGTTAGCTTTTTGGCATGTATAAAGAGATCATGCTGATTGTTTAATCAAAATTGTCTAAACTAATAGGAGAGGGGAAAGTAATGGAAGTAATCTCTGTGATGGTGGTACTGAAGGGTTTTGTGCATTAAAGGACAATTGGCATTTTGTGATCCAGAGAGGATTTTGTTCTGCCTGTACTTGGCTGTGCTCTTTGTATGCTCTTCAGGTTGGGAATAAGTTGTGGAGATACTTCTAATCTCTTCAGGTTACCCATTTACTTGAGAGCCTTCCCTATGAATCATATTGCAGAGAATGCTTTACAGTGTTATTGATTTTTTAGATAACTTCAGAGCCCATACCATGAATGGCAGCTGAATCTGAATCTTCGACGTAGGTTTCTTGTGTCTCACACATCTATTAGAGCTGGGGGATTTCATGGATCCTAGGGTGGCAGCTAGGTGTTGGAGATCTCTCAAAAACTGAGAAAGATGGGACACGAAGAGCTATCTTTTTGTAGTGTCTGTTGCATAGTGCATGGAAAATCATGTGTGCAGATCACAGAGGTGGAGTTATGTGGTCAATAGACACAGATGAATTTTTGTTAATATGTCGGGCATAGCTTCTAGAGCTAGCTTTGCATCTCAGCCGGTTGGGAAATACGATACTTCACCTTCCCTCACTCAAACCACATCTCAAGTCTGTTCTATGGCTTTTGCAGCTAAGTATTTATGTGAAGAGCAGTATATGGTTCTTGGAAAGAAGAAAGAGTTGCTGTCTTTTGTGAATAGAATAAAACACTGATGGACTTGTTTTCTTTGAATCTTTGGTGTGCCTTTTTTTGCCTTCCCCCACCAAATTCTCCTAGTGTAGAGAGGGAATTTCAGTCTCAGAGGGTTAATTTTTCTCTTTCCAAGAGTTATGGACAGTGGATGGAGCCACGAGGTCTCTGGACAAGTCTCTTTGTCCAAAGCCTCTTGGATTGTACAGAATTATTCTATATAGTTCTAGTGAAAAACTGCGATTGGGTGACAGCAAAAGGGGGTATTCAGATTTTTTTGTCCCGATTGTAACATGGTGTGCTGACCCATGCTTGATCTATTAAACATACATTATATTACCTGAATTTTAGGCACCTGTTTTTGAAAACTCTAGTATGTAATTAATCCTAGTGAGACAGGGATATGTTTTACAGGTTGTTGTTCTATCCTTTGACATGCTATTTTGATTCTTCCTCCTACTTACTTTGCATTTTTTATTTTTGTTGCATTATACCATTTAGTGTTTATCTTTGTTTATCTTCTTTTTCATTAACTGGAGATACTAGTCTTGTTAATATGAATTACATATGTTGGTCTACTCCTGAGGTTTCACAAATAATTATCATTTTTTAATTACACCTATCTGAGAGAAGTTGTGGATGATCATGGATATCTGTCTCTGAATTTTCTGTCCGCACATAGCGAGAAAAGTGTTTTGGGCTATATAAACTCTGAGTTAGGTTTGTAATGTGTATCATCGAATAAACTATGCCTACTCTTTGAAGTAGTAGGAATAAATATGCACTCTTCAGTTTAAACAGCGAGTGGCAGTTTTCTGCCTGGGCATAGGAATTCTCTTGGGGTCTTTCATATGGTGGCAATTATTTCCCTGGCTGCGTTAGCAAGACTGTGAAGTAAACCAAGTAATAAATTAGGAAGATGAAGCTGCAGACGTAGAGCCTCAGCCTAGCTAAACTGTTTTGAACTATGCAATCATATCTGTGACGCTGTGGAGAAGGTAAATAATTGTTTCTGTAATGTGGTGCTAGTTGATAGCAGCAAGCTACGATGCCTTGGTTAGCTACTATCTAAAACAGGTAAAAGAATAAACATGTTGGGGGAGTGCGTGGCAGGATCCTGATTGACTGCAGCAGCAGGCGATTAATGGGCAACAACGCTCTGACAGGAGCTGCTGACAAGGCGATAATGAGATTAGCACCTTCTGATTCTTTTATTAACAAGTCGCCAAAGAATCATTTGGGCATGTCAGTAGGTAATGATGGAAATTAAGGGACACTCTGGAACCTTTGGGTAGCAGATCATACACCTAGTGCTCTGAAGGGTAACTTGCAGATTAAGTGAATCATCCCCTTTTGCATCTGTAATTGCTGAATATGATGGTGTTGGTTAAAGACAGTAAGAGTGGATTTATTAATGCATGTATTTATGTATGGTAGCGATTCAGGCACATTGCAATGCAGTGCTTTGTTTTCATACATGGAGCGCTTGCTCACTTTAAAAAAGTGTATTCATCAGGAGTTGTGCCAATATGAAAAAATTATTTTTTTCATGGAGCTTTTATGCTGGGATTGATGATTTTGAGTCATTGTTTCTCAGTTAGCATCTTTTCCTCGTTGTGATGCTTGTCTTGGTATTGGTGTGTAAAAACAATTACTTTTGGGGTAAGAGAGTGGGAAATAAATGGAAGGAGGTGTCTGAGGGTTATGGGGAGGAGTGGGAATGAGAGAAATGAAGACAGCTATAGGCAATTCCAGTAATGTGAATGCTTGAGAGGACTAGAGGGTGGCAAGAAGTACAGGACTGTAAGGGTAAGGAAATGTGAAAGGGAATGGAAAAAAGCACATGAAGGAGATTATTTTGGGTCTGATGCATTAGTTTCTGGGCAGAACCTGGAAGAGAAATACACCTGTTAACGCAAACAGCTCTGTAGGTGTGATGCTGGGGGAAGAGTAGGAGAGGGAAGGCCAAGGCCTAAGGAGGGCAAAAAATTTTTTGCATGAAAGGAATAAACATGAACATGATAAAAGAGTTAGGCTGTTTGTCTTGGAGATGGTTTGGTGTTTTTCTTATTTCACTGTTGTTCTGGCAGATATCACTGCATAGAAGTTTAATTTTCTTTCTGGTTCTTTAGAAGTAGGTGGGAGAAGGAAATGAATTGTTATTTTCAATAGTTTTCAAATATTTATTGGCCACAAAGGTATTTTATGAGTGCATTTAATTAAATGTTTCATTGACATTAATCCCATTTGACAAGGAAATCTGATAAGAATGTTGCCATGATTTTGCATTTGACCAAGTTAAAACATCTTAATATTTATCATCATACTCTAAATTGGCTTGGAGGCTTTTTCCTAGGGGCTTACATTGATGCAATTACTGAGGTTGTACAAATGTGAACGGAAGCACAGATGTGCAGATTGTCATGATTTAACCCTCCTTTAGATCAAAATAATTTTAAGATATAACTGATTCAAATGCTTACTTTTTACATCTAATTACAGTCAGGATGGCTGTTCCCCACAGAAAAGAAATATGACTTTGCATTAGAGTTTAGGTTCACAGGTCACATATGTACTCATGAGAAAACTTCTGTGGAATCAGAGAAGATTTTGTAAGTCTGGAACTTCCCCGCCGCGGATATCAGAAGTGGTCCACGTGCTGGGTCCCAGAACTTGGCTACCGTCGCTTTCTTCTTTTTTTTGGATACATGGACTTTGTGTTCATGTGCTTGCTAATGATCAGTAGCAAATGCCACTGTCATCTTAAGTTCCTTTTTTTGTGTGTGTAGCTTTGAGAGCCTCACAGTACTCTGCTCAAACTTATAATAGTCTTGAAATCTCCTTTATTTGGATGTTGCTGTTTTCTTGAGCAGCTGATAGCTCAGTGTTAGAAGGAAATCAGCAGTGCCAGCATAGCGGAGAGATGGCTGTCTGCTTACCTTTATATTAATATATCTCTAATCATTAAGAAAATGAAAAGAGGAAAAAAGGGAGCCATTCTGAAGTCAGGAATAATGGCTTGCTTTACAGCAGTGTTTTCTTGACATGGCAGAGCTTGCTCATTTGTGTCTCAGACTTTCCTGTTATTCAGCCAAGTAAAATGGTTGTCAATCTGTTTTAAGCGAAGAAAATTGAACTGGGTTTTTCAGGAGTATTGGTCGGCTTAGTTATGCCAAGCTGTTTCTTTGGATGGTAATAATAGATTTGTGCTTCAGCAGTATCTCTGACACAGTTGACTAGTTTTTAAGTTTACTTTTTTTTTCTCCTTCTGAAAAGCAAGTTGCCACATGTACCTGGAATGCAAAGATGCAATCCAGTTGTTTTTAAAAGCATTTTTTAAAGAGAATGTATCTGATTTAAATAGTTGATTTATATTTTACTCCTGTCTCTGCTAATTTCTCTCTTAGAGGCATATTAGAGTAGTTCAAAGTATTTTATCAGTAACAATATATTAGCAGGGAAAACGATCAACCTGGGGCACTGGTTCTCATAATTCCTTTTTAGATCGCTTATTTTTTTAACCAGTTTTTACAAACCAAATGTTAATGCATATGCTTGATTGCTAACCACCTCTGGGCATCAAACCTGTTTTTTCTTGAGTGCAATAAGTGATTATCCAACTCATGCTGCTTAGAAAAAGAGGTTTTGTTTTAATAAGCAGTTTGCAGTTTGGCACACAATGCTGAGGAAAGCAACATTATCTCCAGCAGTAAACTCTGCAGTCATTGCAAAGCTTGACAAGAAAATGATTGAGTCTGTTTGTTATACCTTTGTGGGGCTGCCACTGCTGCTGATGGAAATGTTGCTGTTTATTCAGCAATGCAATAACACTTTCTGTAATTTATGGATGCACGTTCCCCAGATTACTAAAGGTAATATTGTTGACTAAAGGAAAGTATACGAATGGATAGTTTCAGTTGTTCCTGTCCTTATAAAAGTGATTGACTGTTCACTTTGCGCTGGGAAGAATTTGCACAGGCTCTTTCCCTCTTAACAATTACAGATTTCCCTTCCACTGACAGTTACAAATAACACAGAGGGTTCTAAGTGGCAAAAATGTACTGACTTCCAAAGGTCTGAGGGACAAAATCCTAGAAATGCTTGAACGTGCCCCTCACAGGTTGTATTTATACTGTTTAACAGCCCTTTTCCATCAGTAACAAGTTCTGTCCCTGTACACAAGGAAGTTAAGTCTTTTGTTTTGTTGTATTTCTACACACAGAAAGGATTGAAAAGTTGAGGGCAGTGTGTGTGTGTGTATCTGTCTCTCTCCTCCTTTCTGCCCCAACACATTTTCTGAGAAATAATACGTATTCACTTGGGGACCCTATTGTGGCCATGTGTGTTAAGCAAGGCTTGTATATGTGTGGAATTGGCATGTGGGAAAAAAAATAAGTAATGTAGTAGTTATGGTTACCAAATTTGGGGAAGCAGGCAACTCCAGCAACGCTAAAATGCAAGTCTTTGCTCTTCCAACATAAGAAACTGTCTTTCAGTCTCTCCCAGACAAGTTCTGTGTTTTGTCCCTCCTTAGTGATGGCTTTGGTGTTGGTGCAGTGCTGCAGCTGCTTTAGAGCCCCTCTTCCAGTTGCTGTCACTGAATGAGAAGTTTTCTAAACTGACTTACTACTTGTATTATTTCATATTCTACTATAAAAGTGATGTTGTTCTGTGTTCGAAAATGTTAGGGGTAAAGGAAGACTGGAAGAAACCAATTCCAAAAAAAAAAAAAAAAAAAGTTCCCATGACTGGGGAAGGAGAATGCACATCCTGTTTCCAAGACCTCCAGCCAAGATGGTTGAACCTGGAATACTAACTGCCCAGAACATCTAGTTAACTGTTGGTTGTCTTCAGGTAACTACCTTAGTCCTTTTGCTCAGGGGTAATGGTCCTACTGTTGCTGTGGAAGTAACTTGTCTTTTCCTCCTTTGTAAGGCTGTATTTTGGGGAGCAGGCCAAGCCGTTTTGAGCCAGACACTCTATGCCGTGAGTAGTTTATCTTGAGTGATATTTTCAGGAAGCAATATGGTTAACCTTTGTTACCTGTTTGTTGAAGATCCTCTCATTTGTGATAATTCTGTTTTATGTAGGTGTTTGCTTCTATGCCTCAATGGGGAGTCTTCAAAAGCCTGCTAAAACTTTCTTCCTTACTGTCTTGTGCTGTCGGGGTAGACCGCAGGAACAGAAACATGAGTTGCAGCTTCCCTGGAAACATCAGTGAAGCTAGGCTGCTAATTTTCTTGAAAAGTTGCCTGTTAGAAAAACGTTTTTATTGAATATAATTTTTTTTATTCAAACACTTTCTAAGTGCTAGGAATTTCTCACGTGTTGTGTATTTCTTTTTATTTGCAGAATGCTATTCGCTTTCCTCTCCCCGTTTAAGCAAACATAAGGCAGTTCTTGAATGTCCCCATGAGTGGTGAAAGAGTGTAAGGATGCTCTACTGTGTTGTGAGTTTTTTGTTGGGGTTTTTTGTTTGTTTTGTTTTTTGTTCATTAGAACATTTTGCATAAGAGCATTCTTACTTTCTGCACTGAATCATCACGGGAAGGAAACCAGGGACTTGCCTGTGAAGTATGGAAAAGCTCGAATTTTCAGTATTTTAGGTTATGTAGCAAATGTAGAGAGAGCACGAGATTGCTGCAAATGTGAGACAGCACTCAGCTTGCACTATTATAATTTGCAGTGATCATCAGCTTGCTGTATATGTGGGAAATGACTTGGACAATTGAAATTTCCAGTAATTCCTGAGTTAGAAGAAAAGAAAGCCATCCCTTTGAGGGCTCATTGGCTAAATTTATAGTTTATACAAATTATACTTATGTAGTTAACTGCTTTTATTATCTAGCAGCTTAATAGGAGCATCTTGGTTTTGATAAACTATGATTGCCAGCTGCTGAATACTTTCATTTTTAAGTAAAACACCACCAATAACTTTTTCTGTCTCTAATCACGGGTATAATTTAATTAATATGATTCTTTTGAGGTTGAAAGCAGATTTGGTACTTCCTATAGTATCTCTGTGGTACTCGGAAGGTGGTCTTGTGGAGAGTTCTCAGAATACTGGAAAACTGCATAAACATCATAACATATCAGTTTCCTCATCTTTATGGAGTCTTCTTGCAGGGTTTCAGATCTCTTTTGGTATAAAATCTTCTCAGAAAGACCTTTTCAGAATTACTGTATTCCCTTTGTATTCCTTTGTAAGAGTTAGCATTAAATGCTGTGCTTTTCTCTTTCATAATGTTGCTTATGGAAACACTGAACAGTTAGCATTTCAGCCAATGTCTACGTCGATTTCCACCAGAGCTGGATAGCAAAATGTAGCTTGAAAAGCCCTACTGGTTTCTGAAATTGCAATTTCACTTTTTTAACAACTTGGCAAGAAAAAAATAAACAAAAACAGCCTCCCAAAGTAAAAGAAAAAAACCCCTCTTGAACTTCTATCAGCCAGAGTGGCATTGACTAACAGCTCCAATGTAATGGATGCATAACAGCATTGCAATCTGGGATATTGTTTAAATACCGTAAAAAGCCTCGCTCATTTACTCTGTCTGAGCACTGTAGAGAAAAATGGTGTGGTAATCCTGCCATAGCAGGTGGTACTACTTTCATATCAGTATAAAATGAAATTCTGTGGATGTCTTTTTTTTTCTTATTCACTCTTTTTAATCTTTAAATAAGACGATTGGTAGCCTGTTGGCAAGAAAATGGGCCCTGAATTTTTATTCAAAGTTATACAAGGATGATAGTTGGAAATTTTGGCAGGAGGCAAGCCATTGCTTTTCAGAAAATGCTGTCAGGGGAAGCTTTTTCTGAGTTACCTGCTGGGTCCAAGCTCTTTTATGTTGTTGTTGTGACAGGTAGATTTATAAGGCTTGAAATTTGTACAAATCAGTTGTCATTCAGTGCAAGCTGTCAATGTGTCAAGCTGTCATGCCTGCTGTGAGGGGATGCCTGAGGGGGTGTACAAGGGGGCAACCATGGAGAAAGGAAATGAGTTCAAACAGACCTGAAATGGAGCTCACTTCTCTGGGTTTTCTGCCCCTGTAGAGCTGGCATTGATTTTTCTTGATGTTGAGCAACAGCAAACCTTAAATGACATGTTGTTAGCAATCTAAAGTTGCTGTTTATTGTCTTTTAAATGGCAGCAAATCATGCAGAAGAGAATATAGTGTGTGTTTTTGAGTTGTGCATGTTTAGCAGCATCCTGTTCGTGTCACTTTCCTGGCCTGGCTGGTTTCAACTGGGAGAACTGCCGCTGCTGAGCAGATGAACACAAATTTAGGTAGTATTTTGTAGACATGATGTGAAAAGAAGTTCTGCAGTCTTCTTTCTCAGGACCGAAGGTCATTAATGAACGTGGGGATAAAATGGGAGAGTAGCAGAGGTGTTTAAGCAGCTGAAACAGGACATTTGATGTACTTGCATGTGTTAGAAATTACAATGTGTTTGGTTTATTGATCACAGTCTCTGGTTCTTGGACTCAGTAAGAAGATGCTTAATATCATTTCATGGGCAGGATCAATTGCGAAATTCAAGTCACCCAAGCCCACCAGGTGGCCGCGGAGCAGTACTAATTTGTTTGTTTTGTCAGCTTCCAATCATTTCATTTCTAGGGCAAACCAGCGTAAAGTCTGAGTGAGTTTCTTAATCACTTCATAGTATCTGTGCAGCTCCTAGACGTGAAGTGTTTTCATTTGATCAGTGCTGCACGCTTGCTTTGGCTGTGAGCTGTGACGGTGAAGTCTTACATCACCTTACTCTTCAGGGTGGCGATATCAGTACGTGTTAACTCTAGCCTGGTAAGCTTCATGAAGAGCTCCATCCCCTGAATGACCGAGCACTTCATGTGTGTGACCTGGCCCCTCTCCAGACTTTGTGTTCTCTCCACATCTGGACAGGCTGTATTGGCTTTAATTAGTCATAAGATTTTTGGCCCATTCAGTTGATTCTTCATCCATCAAACAGTATTGGGAGGGGGAAAAAAAATACTGGCTAGGGATGGAAACTGGGAAGGTGACATTTGAGCAACAGTCAGCATCTAGAGGTAAAAAAATTAATCAAAGATTTCCATATAGCCGTTACCAGCTGGCATTCATGGCCTCTGAGCCGTTGAGCTAAAAAGTCTACAGAGGCACGCATGGCGCAGCTGAGTTTGTCTTGTAAAAGCGCAGCTGTCCAAAACATGACAGCTACAGCATTAGCAGGGCCATTAAGAGGTGTAGAACATTTCCAGGGAAATGATTTGAAAAATGACAATGCTGGCTCCTGTGTGATATTAATTATACCCTGTGCTCATGGCAAATAAGCTAAAATAGTTGGCAAGAAAGACAAAATGAGGTGTCTTGTTTCTGATAGTCATTTTGATCAGTCATAGTATAAACTGGTATAGCTTTTTAAAGAAACAATAGCACTAATGGACAAGCAACGTTTTTAGATTAGTTCTTTTTGAGCTCTTCGAAATAAAAAGGCAAAGCTGCACCCTGTAGGAAAAGGTAATGCATGAACCCTGAAAGCTGAAATAATGACGACACTGTAACGTCTCAGCTCTGGACCATATGTCACAGAATACTTCCTGCACAGCTCCTAAAAGGCTTCTAAAGAATGGTGTAAGGCCCACGGCGTGAACAGTCACATAGGAAAACAGGAAAATTTGGTAATATGTGAATGAAACATCTTGAGCTGTCCTATAGTGAAGAATGAAAGACATTCTGACAGCATGTGAATAGTGCTGAAATAAGATAAAAAACTACATTGTGTGAACATAGACTGAGAACCAGGCATAAGCTAGATGCGATTTTGGTGGTCCTCTAGGAAACGGTCTCATATTTCTTCTGGATAAAATACATTTATTTGCATGCTCTGCCCAAGTACTTGTGGATGCAAAAACTTGTGCAGCACAACGTTTATAATAATTAGTAGGGTCTTTGGAATACTCATGATTATTTTTAGTATTTTGCTTCTTAATTCCTTTGAAGGCATGCATGCTTCTTGTAAAAGAAATACAGCCTTGACTGCCTTGACTTCATCTGGAAATAATTTTCAAGGTTTTGTTTCTGTACTGGTAACACTCTGTCTGCTGATGGCTCTTCATGCTGTTAGGCTCATGCAGGTGTCCAGACATGGTACCAACTCCTTGACTGTCAAACAGCTGATGAGGTTTCTGTGCTTCCTGTAGCATCCATTCTGCCCCCTTTCCTGGAAACGGTTTGGAGCAGGGTATTAGAGAGGAGCCTGTGCTTCTAGAGGAGCGTACCTGTTTAGAAGGACAGGACCAAAAAGCACCGTGGTCTGAAGCGCATGCAGGCTGCATTGATCTTGCTCTTCTTCTGCCTGCTCTCTGGCAGAATTTTTAGTGCTGTGGCATAGTAAGTCACTTGAGGGGAATGCTGCAACTGAAAACTGATCCTGTTTACTACTTTGGTTATTAGTAGTTTTGGTTTTTTGCTGGATCACTTTCCCTAAACCAGGTTAGCATGCCCTTGGCTGAGCAGAAACTTCAAGTAAGCATTTCTGTCATTAGCCACAGTCTAGAGCTTAATGCCTTGCTTGGGTGGCACACGGAGGTCAGCCAGCTTTCTGAGGTTTCAGAAAGAGATTTGTCTGCAGGTTGCTAAAAAGTCAAGCTTTTTTACTTTAGACAGGCAGTAGCTAATGCTATCTGTTTGTTCCAAGGGTGAACCCAACGTAACAGTGGCCTTCTAGTATGAAATGAAATACTCAGCTTGGTTATTCAGCCTGGAGGATGGGAGAGCCAAGCTACTTGGATTTGCCAGTTCTACTATCAAGCTTATGTGGTAGAAAAAAAAAAATATTTAAACTCATTTCTTTGTCTGCCTCATTAGTATCTGCACTTACAATGGAAAATCCTTTGGTATTATATAGACCTGAAAGGGGGAGACATTTACACACCACAGAGGAGTATCTAATGATATCGGTATGAACTTTTAACGCTTTCAGGCTTTCTTGAACTGATAAAGCTGAGTTTGAGTTCTGAAACTGCTTTGGGGGCAGAAGAGTGTCTTCCTGGGAGACAATTCACTGTGCTGCCACAGTGCACTTTTTCCTTTCCTGCGCGACTTGCTGCTGCCAGTCAACTTGTAAATTTTAGGTGGTCCACAGGTCTGATCCTGTTAAATTAATCTCATAAAGAGGTTCATAATAAATTACAGTTTGCAAATAGCCTGTCATAAATGAAAACACAAGTGTAATGATGATAAACTAAGCATAGTTGGTAATTCTAAATTCTTTGTATTGGAAGAGAATTTCCCCCTGTGTAGCAAATTCTATTGAGTAATGTTGAATTTATGTAAATAAGTACTGCCTTTCTCCCCTGGGATAATGGAACTTTAAAACTTCAGAATTGCAGCAGGGCAGGGCTTTAACACCCTGTGGAGACAGAGACCCAGGATCATTCCTGAATTCGTTTTTTCTATGCCTATACATGAAAAGAACCCCAATTTGCTGGCTTGCCCCAGGAAAAGTATTCAATAGGCTTTTCTCTAACACTGGTGAGCAATGCTTTTTTTCTTGGTCTGTGGATCAAATACATCACACTGCTCCCTGCACTGATCCTGTAGTTAAATTACCCTATATAAACAACTCTTTGTTATTCCTGCCTGTGAAAAATGTTGTGTTCTTTTGGTAAAGAAGAAAATAGACCTGGAAATAGGAGGTCAGAAGCAGGTCAAAGTGTTTAGCTGAAAGGCTGGCAGAGTTTCAAGCAGTGAAGTTTTGAGATCTAAGATTGAGATTTAGTTGAGATGGAGGTTAAGTTTTGGGGTTTTTTAAAGTGTCTGGTCACAAGATTAAGGGGGGAAAATCTACTAAGGTCAACGTAGAGTATTTGAAGAGTTATTTAAATGTTTTGGCTCCGTTATCTGTTAATCCTTCCCTAAATTCGTGGAACATGAGAAATAATGTGTAGTGTTAAACCACCAAGTGCAGAGAAAATGTCTTAAAATTACAGTGTGTAGCAAATTAGAGTCTACTTGCTATTTCCTTTTTCTAGAGCTGAGGCAGACTGTTTTTCTTTTACCTTGTTTACCTTGAAAACATGCTTTAATGCCTGTGGTGTTTCTGTTAACCTCCTTGAACTCTTGTGATTTCATTCATGTGATTTGTTATTGAATGACCTTTCCAGGATTTTACAAAACATGACCTTTTCTTGTCAAACATTCAAAGGTTTGTAAAGAAAGGCTGTCATGGGGACAATACTTGTTTTGCTAATTATAACTAATGTTTCCAAACATCCCTGAAAATGCAGATTCATATTTCTGCAGACATTGATTGTTCTTTTTTTTTTTAAATAGTAACAACTATTTAAAAAGAATTAATGTGTGCAATTTCTAAATAAGACTTTGAAGTTTTGCATTAGTACAGTATATAATAGTGATTGTTAAAAATTTCTTCACTTCTTCTGAGACTGTATCACTGTAAGTGGTATTATTAAAGGGGAATGTAATTCACCTCTTTGATAAATAAGTATTTTTGAGTAAATCATCAGTTTAGAGTGATATAACTGATAAGGAAGTATTATATGTGCCAACCTTGCCAAATGGGAGTAAATGTAATGAAGATACTACTGCAGTTTTGAATCCTTACAGCTGTTTTCAGGTGACTTGGAATTATTTTTCTTGCTGTGAAAAATTCAATAATACTGTCTGGGGCATTCTGAGATCAGACTCTATACAAGAGGGTTGCTTCCCCCCAGTTACTGTGTTTACTTAAGGTGTGGAAAAGCAGTTTGTTCTTTTAAGAGAAATTAAACAGCAGAAGAGGAACTCCTAAATTATTTTCACTGTGACTGCAGCTAAAAAGCAAGTAGTTGAAGAGTGGATGCAAATGGCTTTATAACACATTAAAAAACCCCTATATTAATACAGATTAATACAATACCAAATGCAAATTTTAAATAAAATTACTACTTCCCAGTTTTTTTAAATGAAGGAAGTGGCTAGACATGAGTTGACTGTGAAAAGACTATAAAAAGGAAATGATAAATGTGAAGGAAACCCGCAAATGTTTCACTTTTGAAAGTTTATTTTGGGATGTGTGGGGGTTTTGTGATTCTGTTGGTTATATTTTTGCAAACATGTCTTTTGTCAAATGTCAGTCCACTAATGTATTGACCTGATATCAGAGCTTTTTAACCTATAGGTGTCCAAAAATGAGGGTTTTATAAATTTATATAAATAAAACAGACTGCAATGCCAGGTGAAACACTGGGAGGAAAAAAAAGTAGGATCTTTTTGTAGAGTGATCATGTTTTAACTGAAACATGGATTTGTTTGTATTTTTGGAGATATGTGCAGCATTTTGTTATAACACTGAAGGGAACTGTTTGTAGATGGTAGCTGATGAGATTTTCTTTTGAGATTCAGTTCTCTGGTAATTCAGAGTCTCATTTTATCTTCTCTTAGAACTTCACTAGAGGTAGAGTAAAAGCCACTCCTTTTCTGTGAAAAATGTTTGCTTTTCTCTTCCCAGCACTCTACACCTTTCCCTTAAAGAGGAATTGCTTTGATTATTTTATTTTTTTCTCTTTTTTTTTCTTCCCCCCCCCCCCCCCCCCCCCCCCCCCCCCGTTGACATAAGGCACAGTATTGCTTTGAATTACCAGTATACAAAGTGAGGTGTGGTGTCAATGACATACAATTAAGTCTGTTGTATAGCCCTGACATTTAGTGCTTATGTTAATGCTGGGTAGTTTCCACTGTGAAGAGCAGGAAATGGTCAGCAAATAACCCAGTGAACAGGAAAACTGAAACATAAAGGCCACTCATAGCGGAGCTTATAGTGAAGCCTTTTAGTGAAGCCTTTTTTTCTGACGTGCTAACTTGCCTTTAACAAAGAGGTGTGGTAACGTATCCACCTGTGCCATTCAGTTTTATTGAAACTGCCATAAATAAGTCTTGCTACTGGCATATATTCTCCAGCCTCCCAATTCAAGAAAGTTTCACTTTCTTGAACTGAGGGGATGATGTGACTTATACAGAGATCCATTTCTCTATCATGTATTTGTGCAAAGGATTACAATAAAAATAAGATGATAACATTGATGGTTCCTGCATTACATCATGAGATGTTAGGTTTTTTGATTCTTGGAGAAGTAAGGAGGGGGGTCAGCGCAGAACTGGACTTCCGGAGGGATGACTTTGTGATTGACAGAGTCCCTTGGGAGATAGTTCTGAAGGGCCAAGGGGTCTGGGAAGGCTGGACGTTTTTCAAGAAGATAGTCTTAAAGGTGCAGGAGTAGGCCATCCACATGTGCCGGAAGATGAGCTGGTGGGGAAGACTGGCCTGGCTGAAGAGAGAGCTTTGGCTGGAACTCGGGGTAAAAAAGGAGAGTTTACCACCTTTGGAGGAAGGGGCAGGCACCTCAGGAGGACTATAAGGATGTTGTGAGGTTGTGCAGGGTGAAGGCTAGAGAGGCAAAAGCCCAGCTAGAACTCAGGCTGGCCGCTGCTGTAAAGGAAAATTTGGTATCATGTGATTAACAAGATTTACCTATTCAGGCTTTAATATTTATATTTAATGATGCCAGGATTCGGAAATCCATGTTTGAAACCCATATCATTTGCAATCAGGTCATTCTTGATGTAGTGTCAATTTAAAACATAAAGATTTTAAGAGTATTTGATGTACAAGCTTATTTCTGAGGCATTAAAACCAGTTATTTTTGTGGGGGAGTTCTCTCTTCATTATTCTAGCCTTTGAATCCTTAATTAATCTGAAATACTGTCATACTGTAGCCCCCACCCCCATCACTAGCATCTTTTCCATTTGTTGCTCTTAAATGGCTGATTAATACACTTATGTTTTGGGATATTTTATGTTTTCTACTAGTTTCTACTTCCATTAAGTGAATGTTAAACAATATTTTTATGGGCTCTGATACAGTACAATGTGGTATATATTCTACCTCATTTGAGAGGAAAAAGACTTTTTGTGACTTGACTGTCAACATACCGGTTTATCTGCTTGTATTTTTTCCTGGGTCCTCTCTAAGGCAACCTATTCAAAACAGCCCTGTGGTTCTTCTGCCTCATGCTACTTTTCAAGAAACAGAGCTCTTTCCAGGTAGTGCGGAACTGGGAGTGGCTCCGTACTATCTTCCATGGTACAGTGATATATCTGTGGAGGCTCAAGAGAAGCTATATTTTTACACAATATAGGGCAAAAAAATCTTCTACTGATTGCAGCTGGCTGAAGAATGGAAGGAGAAAGAACTGTGGTGTTCCTCCTCCTCCTTTTCCTTGTCCTCCCATGCTGTCAGTCCCAAACCACGATCTTGTCAGTGGTCTCAGCTGCGCTGGGAAGTGCATTGCTCCAGGTCAACAGCGGAAGGCTCTCTGGTGGCCTCTTGCTGGCCTGCAGGCCACTGTGGTGATGGAATGATGGTGGTGATGAAAGTTGCCACTAGTTTTTAAGATTAAGTATGGCCAGCCTTTATTCTGGCTAGTCTGCCTTTTCTTTTTGTAATTGAAATTCTGTTAGACTTAAAAGGTAATTGATAATGACAAAAGCAACTATATTTTGGTTCCTAAAGTTCATTATAGTTTTGCCTGTATAACATCCAAGGTTTTAGTCTTCCACAGAACCAAGCCCATCTGGAAAATATATTTACTGGAGAATCCTGTTTATCTAAAGGTTCAAAATCAAAGGAAAAATGTCTCTGTCAAATAATTATCTTCTGTTTGTTTCTATGCTGCCATTGATCATTTAGCATAAATAGATGTATGAGATAAATTCAGACTAGTACTACTCTTAAAATTCTAGAAGTGTTTGAATTTATAGTTTCAGAAGTGTTTCCAACTTTTTTTTTTTTAAGTGTTTAGAAGGCTTGGGATAGAAGTGTTTTTCACTCTTTTTATGAGATTGTTCTCGAGAGCCAGGCAATTTGTTGTAAAAAACATAAGAACTATTGAGAACGAGGGAAGTTATTCATTCCATAAAACATGTACCTCTTAATACTTATCCACTATAGCCTTTGATCTTTCATAAATCAGTCCAGGATGTCAGTGTGTGAACAATGTTGTCTGATAGCTTATTTCAAACATGCTGAGGGTGTTTATGATGGGTAGTTAGATTTCAGCCATATAGTAGTCTAGCCTTGTACAAAAGAGAACCATATGCCATAGGGCTTAAGAGTGAGTTTCTGTAATCACAGTTTATACATTCCTGACATGCTCAACTTGAATTGAATTCTTTTAGAATTCTTAAAAATTCTTCAAAAATATTTTAAACCCCTAAATATTATTTTCCTATTCTTAATTAAAATTTGTATAACCATTAAATCAGTACTAAATATGAGTTTTGCTGTGTGTTGCTCTTAATTTTAAATATGATTGTAAGACAGCTTGAATACAGTACTATAATAACACTTTTGAACTGTGTAAACTCTGAGACCAGATGTTTGTCTCAGAAATGCATTTGGACTTAAATATGATCATTTCAGATCCCAAATATGAAGGTGAGTGAAATTAGATTGAAATGGCTAATGATGAAAAGAACGATACTTGTAAGTGAACAGGAACAAAACCTGAACTGTCAAAAGCTCAACGTTTAGATGAAGGCGGTCTCTTTCTACCTTATTTCCTTTGCCTTTGAGCCCCTTTTGTTCTTTTCCACATTTTAAATGATGCAGTAAACATCATGCACTGGTTATGGAATATGATACTAGTTACTTCTGTGCAACAGAAATGAGTTTGTCCATTCCACCCCATCTCTTTTTTAAAGTCTTGATCTCTGTGCTGCCCTGCAGTCTCTTCTTCTTTAGGGAGCATCTCCATTATAGATTGTGTGTGTTGGGCAGTGGACCTGCCCCAAATACCAGAGCCAAAATCACAGTCTTTGTGTAGGCTGTGTAGACCTCTTTTCATGACTGTAATATTTTTGGGTATATCTGTAATCAAGTATGTTATGCTAAGTTGAGAATGAAGGGGAGAAAGAGTATTACACGCTCTAAGTAACTATAAACAGTTAGGAAAAGTGTGTTTGGTATTTATAGTTCAGCTGTGGAGAAATAACCACTGAATGAAAAATGTGAAGAACTTTGTGCACTTATTGGCTAATGGATGTCAGGCAGCATGGTGATTTGCCTGCTTTATGGTTATTGAAAAATAATATACAGTGATTATGCAGATTTGACACCCAAACAGTCTATGGGGAATAGCATAAATGTGTGTGTGGGGAGAAAGCCATAATTCAGTTTCAGCATAATTCTGATTCAAAGTGGAGCAGAAGCGAGCTGTACTCTAACGGTAGCGAAGGGACGGCTGGCAGCCTTGGCATTGTGCTCCTTTCCACCTGATTTTACAAAATAGGCTCATAGATAAGCTCGTAGGACTTAACTGCATACATGATGGGTTATACAGTTGTGATGAGCTTAGCTGGTCTGAAAATGCGTATGCTGGTGTATCTCTTGGCTGAATATTCCATTTCAGGGAGACTGCTGTCTCCCCCTCCTATTCCTGACTATAGGTGCTGTGAAGAAATAGGGATAGGCTGTTAGTAATGTGATGGTGTTGAGGGATTTCTGACTAGGACTGGAGACCCCTTTCTGGTACACAGACACAGAGTGAAAGTACAGTTCTGGCTCCTGAAGAGCGCTCAATGTAAACACAGGATTAGAGACATTTTTCACCCTTAACTATAAACCTATCATTGTCCTGGAGATCATTACTGTGCAGCTCAGCGTAGGGTTTATTTCTGGAGGGAATGAAGAGAGCAAACTGTGGGATGTTTTTAGAAACAGAAGACTAATAGATTATATGCATGGACAATTGCAGCTGATGGGTTACAATCCTGGCACCAATTTACATGTAATAGTCTGGCATGCATTTTCCATCTTAATGCTTTCAGGAAAAATCTAGAATATCAGCAGAGGAAAGCCAACTAAAAATGATTGTTGGCTAAAAAAGTTGGAGTCCATTTCTTACTCCATAAAACTGACTTATGCAAAGGCTGTGACAGAAGGTTATTTCCTTCACAGATAAATCTGCTCCCTAGGTCAGTGCGACTGGTGGGAGCTTGTGTGTTGGGTGGGATAAGGGACAGGGTCAGCTTTAGGGAACTGCTCGGAGAGGACAGGCGTGTGGAGACTCCAGTTAGGCTCTTTCGAATGGCCAACATTTGGATGAAGGTGACCGATGGGTTGATTGAGCGTATGAAAGCCCTTGAATTCAAAGCCTACAAGAGACACATCAGTCTTCGCTCTGAGCCTCTGAAAATTTGCCTTGGTGTACATTCACCAGCAGTTTTCTGCTGATCAGATAGAACAGTAGAGCTGAACCCTGTCTTTTGGGGGGAAAAATACAGAAGAATCTGTGGCAAAACCATGTAGGATGGATTATTTTAATACTGATATATGTTGGGTCCTTCTTTCTTTATTCCCTCCCCTACTTAAAAATGAAGGCTAAAACAATTTCTTTTTCGTAAGAGTCTTTTGTGAAGAAGGGAAAGAGGAACAAGAGTGCCCTACCTGCAGTAAGCTGATACATGTTATGGTTCCCATCAAGGATCTCAGAGGGCACCATTTGGCTTGTGCTCAGGTCTTAACTGAGGAAAAAATGGCATATGCAGTAATAAATTATTTCCTTAGGAAATTTTTCAGTAGCAACAGAGACCATGCTTGTTAATTCAGAGAATGTTGTTCACTAGTTACTAGTGAAAGAATCTTGGTGTTTTGCACATTGGTCATGACACAGTATCCCATCACTTCAGGGTCAGGCTTTGTAGAAGAGCCTGCCCCAGGCTGGAGTGGCTCTCCCCTCTGCACTGGACCATGGCATTCATTTACTTAGATGGAAAGCCATCTTTGAGCGATGCTAATCAGAGGTTAAAAACCCATGCAGAAAGCCAGTCTTTTAACTGCCCAGCTCCTTAAACACATTGCGCTCCGTGCCCCCAAGGACTAAAATCTTGTGTTTGCAGGTGGACTTCTGCCAAGAACTATTCATTGACACTCTAGCTTTATAGTTACAATAAAAAGGACATGTGTGTACAAATAACATGTTATGTATTTGAGTTGAAGGTGGATGTTGAGGACAAGGTTTTCAGTCATTTGCTGGCTGGAAGCTGCCAGTTAAGTATCTAGGTGAATATAAGGCTTTTTCAAGCATGCATGCAGTGGCGACTGTTGGCCTTTTGAAAGTGTGGCACTTCTTGGTTTAGACTTGAAGTGTTGTTTGAGTGATGTAACGAAATCTAAATTAATTCATTTACTATTATATGCTTTTGCATATCTTTAGAAATAAACGGGATGCAGTGATTGGAGCCAAAACCTCGCCACCCTGTGTTCATGCTGATCTTGATATTCGTACCAAATGATGCATAGGGGCGCATGACTGGTTTTGCTGGTTGGTTTTAAAAAGGGGAGAAGATGGGGCCTGTACATGTGAGGGAGACAAACAAGGAGTCCTGTCAGTCTTGATTAGTTCTGAATCATTGATGATTTTCATAGAGGATGAATGACAAAGAATTTCATTTTGCCTTTAAAATAGGGGTTATAAGCAGTAAGAAGCTCCAGGTATTTTCTGCATTTTTTTATTTTTGTTTTGGTATCTTAAGTGCCTCAGGATCATGAACACCAGACAAGTAACATTCAGTGCATGAAACAGAAAAACAGTTGCAAATGTACTTTTAAACTAAAGCCTTTTTTTAAAAAAAGGAAAAAAAAGATATACATAAGAAATTTCAAGGGTTAGGGTTTTTGAGTTGAGGCCAAAGTGTCACTTCATTAATCCTCTGAAATCTTTGATGGAACAGTAAACGCTGCTTTTTGCATCTATATGCTGTCATTGGTTTTCAGCTTCCTTTTTTCTAAGATTATCCGAAGTGATTTTGGTGATCCACTCCTACGCAGCTAAAGCTCAAACCACTGAAATGATTATTCTTATTTTTCATAGGTTTTATGTTTTATCTTGGACATGGAAAATTAACACTGTGTAATGGTTTGTAGATATGCAAGTTGTCACCCATATATTTTTTAAAACTTTAAAAAAAACTTTTACATTAGAGAAAATAGTCATTAAATGGAAACTGTTTATTTGGATACAAGCCCTGAGTGTGCAGGAGACATGTTAGTAAGTCACTGACATATGGATGTGATCGCTGTTTCTTTGACCAGATTTGGTTTCTGCAGAGTGCGTGAGAAGGGAAGATAAATTTTGTCCTAGTAATACTGTAGTGACTCATAAATAAATGGTTACCCTTTGGTGCTTACAGTTTTCATTAAAGCGGCCTGAGCTTTGTTATTGACACCATAGGTTGCCTATTCAGGGAAATGCAGTAAAATTTATCAGTGTGCTTTCTACACCTAATAAATCATCCAAACAGGGAACCATATGGCAGATAAGACCTTGAAAATGTGGCTTCAGCATGTGAAGAGTCAAGTTGCTGAAATCTTGAATGATTACAGCTTGTGCATTTTCCCCTGGAATATCTTATAGTTATTTTACATGCCATTTTCTTGTTCACCCTATTGCCTCTTTGTCTCTCTCTCTCACTCTCTTCCCCCCTTCTTTTCCAGCAGTACTGTGATTTCAGAAAAAAGTCGAAAGCAGATAAGACATTTTTATAATGCCTTGCTGGTAGGAGGAAGAGGGGCAGGGAGGAGCAGAGACTGATGGGAAAGGATGATATATGTGGCGGCTGTGTCCCAACTCTCCTCTAGCCCATTGTCATTAATCATGGCTATTAGTTTTTTCAGAGCTGCCTTGTCTGCACAGTGCCTCAGAAAAGCCATTGTCTTTTCATACCACAGTCCAGGGAAAGCGGCGGGGGGTGTGTGGGGGTATGGACGGACCTTCTATAGTGCTCCGTTCCCCTGTCTGACTGAATGCTTGGGGTTTTTTTCCTCTTTTTCCCTTTCTTTCTTTTTTTTTTTTTTTTTCTTTTTAATTTTTCTCCCCCTTCCTTGAAGGGAAAAAGATCTCAGATGACTGTACCTGCGTGTAAGCACTTATCTGGTGACATAAACACAGGTCAGACAATTGTAATACATATTCACTGGCTAGTAGCTTTGGTATGCACTCTGCCTTTCTTAAGGTGATCTTTTTGAATAATGCTGCAGATGACTGGACTTGGACACCTTATAATCAGGGGGCATTGGCAAGATGTGAAGACCAATCTACGATACATTTTAAAAGAGGCGTTTTAAAATCTTGGCGTTCTTTCTCCCTCAGTTAAAAAGACATTTTTTGTCTGAAGTTGATATGGGTCTGCAGCTGCTGTGTCCTTGACTGCTTCTTGCGTAGGCATAGGCTGAAATGAAAATCTTCCCTTAAAAGTGCCCTCCTAATGAAAATAAAAGCAAGTGGAGAAAAAATGCCAAAACTTTCATACTGGCTAGAGATTAAAATGCAGTCAGTCAAGCAGCTGTCAAAAGTTTACATTATAATTGAGTCTGTTGTTCATGCAAATATGTGCTGTGTAAAAGAAAAAGAAAAAAATATACAAACAGCATTACTGACAACAGCATTTAAACATTCATGGTCTGGCAGTCCAGGTTCAGCAAGGGGTTATACTTTGAAAACTCAGGCACATTACTTGTAATTGCAAAGGAAAACTTGTTCTTTAAAAGTACAAATGTTTATTACCTTTTATTACAGGTTAAAATAGCATTCTTGGAAACTATCAGATTTTGGCTTTTAGAACCCTGCAATATGATTGCAGGTGTATGATCTAGTTACAGTTCTGCAGATTAGAAGGAACAAAATGTTAAAGCTTCCAATCCTAAAGCAAGCCGTCTTCCTATTTCTATATTCTCCCACACAATAAAGCAGTAACGGCTTGAAAATTAAGAATGTCACAGTCAGTGGTGGCTGGTGAAGAAGGTACTAATTGCTGAGAATGTTCAGTATTGTAAGTATGTGTCTTTTTGAATCAAATGGCATGTTGATCTTCATGATTATAAAAGTCCAAGTGCTTTGATGCCTGTGGAGTTAAGAGACAGCTTCAGGAAATGTAGAAGAAAAAAAAATATTGTTTTTTCCATCGCTGTTTTAGTGAACTTCAGCATTTGAAACTTTAAACCAAGCACTTTGAACCAGCAGGTGAAGATGAAGCTCCTGCTTATAGGATAGCAAACCAGTAGCGCCCTATGAAAAAAACCGACCAGTTCTTGCTCTCATAATATATCCTTGGTGTAAAAGCTTTTTTCTTTCCAAGGTATTGTCTTTATTATTATTAAAAGACGCAGATTTTTAGAGCAAGTGTGCTTCTGACAGACCTGCTCTGTGTCGTAGTGGGCTACAGCTGTTGTGAAACTTCAGCTATACATAAGTGATTTGATGTCCTTTTTTTTTTTTTTTTTTTTTTTTTTTTTTTTTCTTTTTTGATGACGTCTCTGTGGAAATATATTTCTGTATGAAGCCCCAATAACTTAGTTTGCTCAATTTGCATGTGAACACAGAAGAGGAAGGTGGGATCTTGAACAGTTTTTCATGTTGGTTGAGACTGGTAAAGCTGTTAACACTGTGCACTGGGAATACAGCCTCTAGGGAGATTGGTTTTAAAAACTTGGTTTCTGTGGTTGCCCTAGTTATGCTAAAATGGGATGATTAAATTTCTTTCACAGAAAAAAACCCACCTTTTCCCACCATGCTTTAAGACACCCTATAACTAATGGTTTGGGCCAGTGGTTACCAAGCCCTTGAATTAATAAGAAATTTATGCTAATTACTTTTCTAGAGGAACTAGAAGATTGACTGTTTATCTTCAGATGTTGTTAGTGGAAATTTTACTAAGGTGAAGTTTCCACTGAAAGTGCTAGGTCATGGGTATGGTCACTGTGTCTGGCTTGACCGGAGCCAATGAATGGGCGTACAAAGACATCCTCCATGGTTAGATGGGCTCTCTGATTTCTGGTCTATTTTCTGGGGTTTTTGATTTGTCTAGTAAGACAAATGCATGTTTTCGTTGAGATTGTAGCCAGTATCAATATCAAATTTTGACAAAAGGATTTGGAACTGCATTTAGGCCTTAATAATCAGGTGTGTGTTTCAGCTGTCGGTACCTGAAGGAGGGTCTGGTGGGTGAATTGGCCTGCTATATCAATATTTGCACTCTCCACATAAGAGTTCGTGTTTTCTTCCCCAAAACGTGGTGCAGAATGAGCGAGCCTTGCTAACTTTGCAGCATGCTGTCTTGTCTTCGATGTGTTCAGGTTTTCTTTCCGTTTAGTGGGATGCTGAGCCAGTGTAGTGGGGCAAGATGAGGCTTCAGTTCTTCTGTAGGTGACTACTGCCGCTTCTGGGGGATGGTAAGTGTCCTGATATTCTTGGGGAAGCTCTTTACTTACCTCTTAAACACAAATGCACTGACTGTATTGCAGGTGCCTCTAGAGTCGCTGTATCCCCTGAGCGGGATAGTTTTTGCCCCCAACCTTCCCTCTTGAGTGCTGCCATGACTTTGAAATCTTCATCTCCATCTCCATCTTATTCTGTTATTTTCCCCTCCAAACCTGTCTTATTTCCCCCCCTCTATTTTTTCCTCCTATTGTCTTCTCCAGACTCTTGCGTCTTGCTTCTCATATCATAAGAAGATTACCCCAGACACAATAGTATGTGCTCTCTACTCTTAGTCTTCCCTGCAGTTATCCTTCTCATTTTCAACATCAGGAAGGGAAAATCCCTGAAACATGACTATTACCAGATTTGCTTCTATCTTGTGGCTATCAGTGAACATCAGTCAGCTGGCATGGAAGATATGTTCTTTTAAATATCAGGGCTGGTTTATCAGGGATTTTCAGAGAGAAAACTGTGTTTATACATCCTTAATTCTTTATCTGATCATGGCCCTTCACCTTCTTAACACCTGGGCACAGGTATGCTGTTTTATTTCAGGAAGAACAATTTGGAATATATGTGGGATTATCTTGAGATAGCAATAAAGATGGGTGTGGGAAAAAGAACCAAACCTTTTCTGCCTTTAGAGACAAATTATTTTATATCTGTGCAATGAGAGGAATACATATGCATGGTGGTACAAGATACAGTAATCAAAATAATGCAAGAAAAAATAGCCGATTCTGTAATTTTATTGTATGAATTTGCTTTAATATATCACCAGTTTGATTACATTCCAATCAAAGTATGTTCTGTGAGGGGGAAAAAACCCTCAATGTTCATTGTTTATGTGTAGTACTTTTTGAAAAAATAACAGCCATGTAGCTTGTGGATTATTATTCCATGGCTTAACTAATACTACCCGCATCCCTGCCCCCCCCCCCCCCCCCCCCCGAAATCTCCAGTGATGAACAGTAGTGAAATTGTTATTACTACATTAAATCAGGAAAAAAATCAAGCCGAAAAAGATTAGCCTTGGCATTATTTGAGAAACTGGAAGCCTGCAACAGCATTAAAATAAATAAATAATGTTTTTCTGGCAGTATGTATACACAGCACAGTGTGCAGCCTTTTCTACAATTTTTATTTTCTGCAAAGTCATATGTTTTTAGCTGGGATTGTGGTCTGTGCCAAATGGTTCACCTTGTCTTGCGTAATGAGTATAAACAACTGGTCACTGCACTGACCAATGAAACTAATAAAGATATATGGCACCGTGCTTGCTTAGGGAGTCACATCCACAGCCTTAAACTATATGTGACATTTATACCAAAGTAACGTGGTTCCAAACTCTCTCACTCTCTGCTTACAAATTCTGAAGAAGAACAAACTATTTGACTGATGGTTTGCTAAATTTAATATGCTTAGCAAGTGAAATTATTGCCTACTCTAATGCTGTGTAATTATTAAGATACACTGCTTTTAAAAATACCAAGTGAATAATATTGATTTAGTGAACTGCTATTTAGAAAAATGCCAGCAAAGGAGGAATATTTTATTTTAGCTGCCTTAGAGCTGTAATGGGTCTGTACTGAGATATGCATGTGGAAATAAATTATGCACAAGGTAAACTATTTCGTTATACAGTGCCCGTAATATTAATTAAGCTGTAATTTTACCAACAAAGCTTTAATTTAACAAATAAACAGGAATCATCTGTACTGTTCTTTGAAATATACATCTTTGGGGCTGTAATAAAGCATTCAGGAGCACCTGCAATTAATTTTAAAGCAAATAGTGTGACTAGCAACTTTAAAGGGTAATTGTAATTTATAATTTATTTATTTGACTTATACTGGATATAATTACAGTTATAATGCATTATTATTTTCATACAAATGTTAGATCTATCTAGTTTACATTTAAAGTGGGCAGATTGGTGTAATAATAGCATATATATTTTAAACTTTTAACAGCAACATGCAAAGTAATAGATACAGATGGACCATTGTCAGCCACAGCAGTTCCAAAGACACTTTAGCTTACATTAAAATAGATGTGTGTATTTTCCCTTTATCAAGACATTTATGCTGTGTTCAGAAGTTCTGCGAATGCCACATTTATACAGTAAATCTCCTAAACTATTGGTATGACTGGGTGATATTTGTGTTGGAGTATCATGTCTTACGATTTTGCTGGAAATGTTAAAAGTAGGCGATTGTGGCTGTCCTGGTTGCCATTTTTTAAAGAAAATTTCTGAGACCATTACACTTTTCAAATTCTATTTATGATTTTTATTTGTATTTTTGGGTAGAGAAATAGAACTGAGAGAAATACTGGCACAGGAAAAAGGAAGCAATTATACGGGCCTGTTTTGTTTGTGGCTAACAGAATGCTGAAGTGGCAGATTTGCAAATTTGTAAGCGAGAAAAGCTTAGTGTTCATCTTTATCAGCCAAAGTGGTTTCTTGTTAGCTGAGCAGCAAGCTAGAAAGCGACCGATTTTGACAACATAATTTACATCTTTGTATAAAACTATTGCTGGCAGCCGAACTAATTTGCGCTGGATTAGGTTGTTTGTCTCTGCTGCTGACTAACCATGCAATCTATCAGGGACCGTTTTCAAATATCACTTTTCAACTGTGCCCTTGAGAGGAGGAATTGATCGGGAATATACAGAGCAAAATTACTCCAATAACTTTATAGAAAAAACAATTACTGAATCATACAGATGTGAATAATTCTGAAAAGCTGAAATAAATGTAATGAATTTAGCTCCATGTCTATCTTTAACACACACGCCCAGTGTATTAACATAAAACATAGTTTTGTTTGTTATTTTCCTGTTACTTTGAACCTGAAGGAAGGTTTACGGTGCATAAATAGAGGCTTAAGTATACTAGGTTTCCGCGATACAGTCTGATTTGTGTTTGTGAGATTACCTTTTCTCTTCTCTTTTGACCACACCTTGCATTTCCTTCCCATAGAGCATGTAGGAACGTTCTCTGTTGTACAAGTGCGGAATAACTTTACCAACTTTTCCACCAGAATTGTTAGTTTGGGTTTGATATATAACAAAAAGAAGTGCTACCAACATAAATCCATTCATACTTTATCATGTATTATTCTACATACAAACATACCGCCATTTGTATAATGGGGGAAAAAAAAATTACAGGTTTTTTTTTTTTTTTTTTTTTTTTTTGTTATGAATGTGGCAGTGTTTTCTTCCTCTCCTCTAAGATTATGGATGATAGAATAATATAAGGGAAGAAAAACTGGTTTTGCAACTGATAACCAATCCTTAGTCATTTATAAGATGCTCTAGATTAGCTAGCAAACAAAAAACCATTAAGCACCTATTATTTTAAAGCAGTGGGTACATTTTTCATCACATTTCTCTGATGAATTTTCACTTGTGCATCCTGCTGGAGGTAATTAATTGCTTTCAGTTCAGAGGAGTAATAATGCAATAAATTATGCTGGTATTTCTTGTCAGGGAAGAATCATATTGCTGCTTCCTTACTAAAGCAGGACTAATAATAATCTAGCTGGAGTCACAGACTCCAGAAAGTGCCTGTACCATTAAAATTTATGTAAGGAATCAGAAGACTAACTACTCCCTAGAACTACATTAAAAATCTGATTCTTCTGTGTAAAAATGGCCTCTTGGTGTGACAGCACAAGAAATGGGAGGCTGACTCTGTATCTTCATGTACGTTCCTTTTTTTGACCTTGGGCATGTTACTTAACCTGCTTGTGGTTCAGTTCCCTCTCTGTGAAGCAAGCATGGCAGTGCTGGCGTTCACACTGACCTTCAGGCTGTACTACATTAACATTTCAGCTGCTTGGTAATGTAAGGAAGAGGAATCCAGGTAAATTTACTATTTCATGTTTATAGGTGAGTACATCTGCTAACATCATTTCTCTGGATTGCAGTGCTATAAAGCGAATTATTTTAGGTAAGATTGTCATATCAAAATAGTTATTCAGAATGAAACAGAAGATTAATACTGTTGGTTTGGGTTGTTTTATTTGAGGAAGAATGGAGAAATGCAGTAATGCCTAGTGAAAGGATATTCCAAATGATAGCTAGTGCAGAGCGACTGTGCGGAGTGACCAGTGCTTAATGACGATCACGCTTTCAGCCGTACTGTGGTGTCCAGGTTTGCATCCTGAGTGGGCAGGTAATATGTACCATTGGGTGATGCAGCATCTCTCAGAACACAATCTGAGCATGACTGCTGAGGCAGACGATCATGATTAGAAATCATCCCCATTCTGATGTTGCAGACAACTGTAAGGTTGGTAAACCAAGCAGTTACAAGTAAAGAAATACTGAACTTGCATTTCTGTAAATGCAACCTATAGTGAATTATTTTTTAAAACGTCTTTTTCAAGTTTTCTCCCATATTGGGAATCTTCCCTGTGGCTTAGCCAAAACGCTGTCATCTTGACTTTGCAGCTGCAGTTGCAAACACATATATGGGTAACTAAGCGTTCTCTTTTTTTTTTTTTTTTTTTCCCCTCTTAAAGAAAACTGGAAATAATAAAGATTGCATCACTGCATGCTTCTTTATCAGGGTTGGAGTCTGTGTAATGGATATACCACTGGAGGGACTGTAACAATGGCTTGCGTGACTTGTCATCCTTCATGGTGGGTAGGTGCAGGAGAAAGATCAAAAGGGGATGTGTACTACCAGTCAATTCACAGGTATTAACAGCAGACAAAAACTTGGGAACCCTTCTGTCAGAATCTGGAATGGAGTTTAATGTAGTAGACACAGTGAAGCAGAAAGCTTTTCTTTCTACCTTCACACTTCACCTCTCTACCTTCCTGCATCTGACCATTCCTCACCATTCCCACTTTCTGCATTCTTACTGAAGCCTTCCTGGTTCCCACCTCTGTGCCAGGTCAGTTTCTGTTGCCTCCTGGCTTTCTCTTCATTGGCTTAGGAATGAGTAATTCCTTGGTTTTTTGACTCGGTTAATCCTGTTTTCATTACTGGTTCCTTACTCAAGCTCCCTGAAACGTTGCTGCTTTGTCAGAGCAGGGGCAGCAGAGCTTTTTTTGTCAGAGAAGGCTGAGTCTGGAGTCAATTGTGAGTGTTTTTCAGATTTCAATAGAGCATGGCTAAGTCCTCTATGATTTCTTCTAGAGGCTTTAATTTGATGAGACTTTAACAAGGATACCATGCTAAGCAATTGATGCGCAGAGAAGGTTTTCAAAATACCCATAAATACTGATGAAATTTAATGTTCTTATTTAAAATTACCTGGAAATGTTTTAGGAGTTCAAAAGTAATGCCTTAAACTCTTTGACAGATTGACTGGCTGATGGACGATCTCTCTTTCTGAGCTGTCATCATTTCAAGAATTCTGTTCTCTCTTTTACACATTGATCATCACAGCATCTGGTAATTGGGCAGCTGAATATTTCAAAGTGTGTTATTTCAGTTTTAGCTAATACGACTAAGGTGGATACTTTTTTATGTCAATCTGAGTAGCTTACAAGTATTGCAGTTTTTCAACTGGAAGATACAACTTGGATGAAATGTTTGTGTTACTTTCTTAGGGGGGTTAAGATATCTGATATTTTATGACTATTGTGAGACAAGAGTGATCTAAAAAAAAAATCTTCCATACTTTTATTCCCAGGTTATTTTTGGTTAGCTTCTTGTTTAATTCTTGACTTTGTGCATCTGTCTTTTTTTCCCTACCTTTCAGTTCTGCCTGAAGGGTTTGGATTGGAGGGAAGGGAGGGAGGAAGGGAGGCTTGCGGGCTTCATTTGAAGGTGGAGGATTTTTGCTTGTTGTTGTTCCTGCTCAGTGAATGTGGTACTTATGTAAGAAAATTAATTAGCTTTCAAGCAACCTAGGCTAGAGGTATTGAGAAGTAATTGCCACGTTTGGCTTTCAGCTCTGCTGATAATTCCATGTTGGCGAAAGCGCACTCTGGTTTGCTCCAGTTTGGGACCTTTTTGTGCCAAAAATTACCAGACAAACTGAGTGATTACTCAAGGACTGGTAATCTTACAATGAAACCTGAGGGACAGGAAGATATCTGGCATTTAATTGTCCCTTTCAACCAAAGCAATGTTTCAGCTTGACCTTCTAGGTTAGAGAATCTCTTGTACTAAAACACTCTTTCACTTGTGTTGGATCTATGGTTGTGTGCAGAAGTGACAGCTGGCTGAATGGGATTCTTAGGAGTGCAGAGGCACAGCTCTGCGGTCCTTTGAGATTTTTTGTTTGCCTGTCTTTTTGGGGTTTTGGTTGGTTGGTTGTGTGTTGGGTTTTTTTTTTTTTGTTTTTTTTTTTTTTTTTTTTTTTTTTGAGGTGAGGGAGTGTTACATTTTCTTTAACGAGATTATTGCTTCAGTGGCAGTGATGTATTTGCTTGTATTTATACAGCTAATATCCTATGTGATTGTAAACTGGGTGGGACATTATGAATAAACCCCCATCCTGTAGTGTTTTTTTCTATGAATGATTACTGCACTATGCATACTCCCTCTGCCATGTTTCCATGCAAAATTCGACTCCTGGTTTTCCCACAAAACTATTATTTACTGGTTTTGTGTTAACAACAGGAACTTGCAAGATGAAAGCCTTCAGAACTAACCACTTAAGTTTTTAGCTTGTGTGGAGAATACCGATTTCCTATGCTAGTTTTCTGTGAGAAAATTGTCTTGGAGGGAAATGAGCCCAGAGAAAACCTTTACCCCCTTTTTCTGTCATGAAGGTGGGAGAAGGAAATAGTTGCAGTGAAATTCGTACATTGGGTATTGGCAATCTACTACAGCTGCCCATTCCTTCGCTCTTCTTTCTCTCAGGCTGTTAAAGGAAGTATCACTTTGAAATGGAGCACGGATTTTTAAGGAGATATTCACCATATTTGCCAAGATTTTTTCCCTCTACCAATCCAGGGTTTTACATAGATGCTTGAGTGAAACCCCTTCCTTTCTTCTGCTGCACGACATCTCAATGGATGCTGTACTGTATTAGTTCAGCAAAGAGGCTGGAGCAGCACAACTTTACTCTTACTGCATTGTGTTGAGTTTAGAAAACCTTTTTCTCCTCTCTTTTTCATCCTTATTTCAGGCTTTCTAGTTATGGTTGTATCAGCGCTTCTTTATGACTTACGACTGTAATTTGGAATTTACTTGGTGAGTGGATCTGCAGTGAAAATAGTCAATTTGCTTCATGGCTCACTTTCAGAGAAGGGCTTTGGTTGATAGCTCTTCTGTTTGGCAACATTCCCCCCCACCAGTTACTGAAAAAAAAAATCCTTTAGTTCCTTAGGTTTCAACCTAACACTGGTAGCACATAGCATCAACCTTTCTGGTAACAAACTGTTCCCTCCTCTTGAGCTGCTATGTGGCACTAGAGAGCTGAGGGCAATGGACATAAAGTATTTGTCACAAAGGTGCTATTGCTTGACTGTCTCTGTTACAGGATTGATGGCATTTTTAAAGGTAGGTAAGACTTCATCCAGCTGTTCCAGTTCTTTATATGTTGCAAAGCTTTCCTGTTTTACTACCTCTAAATTGAGCAGCTGTTAAATAATTTTAACTTTTGAGATAATTATAGCTCTACTTTCAAAGTGGTGACAAGGTGTTGATTTTGAAAAAGTTGTTTTTCCCATTCCCTACCAGAGATAAAGTCAGCAAATATTTATACCAGTCTTTCTGGGGGGGAGCGTGTGGGCAGGTGTACGAGTGCCATTAGGAAATGCCTTGGTAAGAAGGTCTCATCTAAACCAAACCATTTGGAAAACCCAGATCATCAGCAAGTAAGATACTGCAATCACATATGTTGTGGTTTAACCCCAGCTGGCAATCAAGCACCACGTGGCTTCTCGCTCGCTCACCCCACCTGGAGGAGTGGGAGGAGAATCAGAAAGGAATGTAAAACTTGAGGGTTAAGATAAGAACAATTTAGTAATTTAAGCAGAATAAAAGGAAAGAACAACCATAACAACAACAGCAACAACAACAACAATAACAGTAATATTAATAATAATAATTACAGTAGTTATAATGGAAGGGTGGGGAAAAAGATAAAATCCAAAGGAAAAGGGAGAAAGGAGAACAAGTGATGCACAGTACAACTGCTCACCACCTGCTGACTGATGCCCAGCCAGTACCTGAGCAACGATCCCCCCCGCAGCTAACCTCCCCCCCCCAGTTTATATACCGAGCATGATGTCACATGGTATGGAAAACCTCTTTGGCTGGTTCAGATCACCTGCCCTGGCTGTGTCCCCTCCCAATTTTCCATGCCCCTCCAGCTCTTTTGCTGGCCCAGCCCAAGAAACTGAAATGTCCTTGACTTAGTATAAACATCCCCCAGCAACAACTGAAACCATCACTGTGCTATCAACATTGACTCGCATCAGAGCCGAAACACAGCACTGTAGTAGCTACTAAGAAGAAGGTTAACTCGGTCCCAGCCAAACCCAGGATGACATACTATTAAAAACAGCTGTTGATTAACCTGCTTTGTGTGCCCAAAGGGCGCCTCTTGGTTGCTTCCTCTTCCTCCCGTCTTTAGTGCACTCTTCACCCGATAACTGATCCAGGATATTGGTCAGTCTGACTGGTGGTTGACAGAGTTCTCCTGCTGCAGTACTGTTGAACAGGGCAAAAAGGTTGGTGAGCAGTTATTTAAGCTTTTGAGTGCACTCTGGTCATGCAGTTTGGATATTTATTTAGTGCCTAATGTCAGTGTTTTGAGGCGGGGTGCAAAAAGTGATTCATCACGGGGTGGCATATTCTGTTGTTTTTGTAGCAGAGAAAGTGCAAAAGATTTTTTTTCCCAAGTAGATTTGAAAGTCAGTGATCTGGCCAACTACAAAATTCTACGACCTGTTAACCAGAACGAGTTCCTCTGAAGAGCACTAACTCACCTGTCTTCAATTCATAGGTCTAAATTTTCTTCTAGGTACTAGTGAGGCTTCTCACTAACCGTGAACCCAGAAAGCAAGTGAAGATGAGACTTCAGCCGTACCCTGACTGTTGACAGAACCTGGTTGCTCTCACTTTATTGATCGATGGCCGATTTAGTGAGCCTATTTTCAGTTACGTAGATACTGAGTTAATGTAATGGTAGGAATCCTGCAAGTTGCTTTTTTACCGTTTTCCTAAAATTCCAATCTTTTTGCTTGTTCACATTCTTTTTTAATTAATGAGAGTTTTGAACAGTGCGATCTGACTAACCTTCCTCTGTAGAAATAGTCTGGTGCCTTTCTGATCCAGCCTTTTAGCCTCCTAAAAACATTACCTCACCCTGTAAGCCCTGCTTTGCCAGAGTGAGCAAAAGATCCTTTTTGCCGCCAACTAAGAGCGTTCTGTGACTGCTCATTTGAAGAACTTGAGCTGAGTGTTGTCCCTGGAGTCTGGAGCATACTGAATGGAGAAATCTTCCCAGGTTGCCAAAGCTTTCATTTTGTGAACATGATCAAATTAGACACTGCTTTAAGTGAGAAGCCTGTCACTTACCTTCCTCTCCCGCAGTCTTACTAAGTTCCATATTAGGCTTCAAACCCACCGTAGCCTTGTGAAAGTCAGGCAGGTGTGCAGTTAGCAGTGCTGGGAGGCTTAACATCTGCGGGAGAAATCTAGGTAAAGATTCTGTACTCATTTTGAAAAATATCAGTTTGATGGCTATTCATAGTGAATAGACTAAACCCAAGATTTCTTGGGGTCTTTTACGCTCCAGACTGCATAGAACTTGTGAGATCCTGAGCTGCTGGGAGCCCTGTTATAGCCGCCCGTGGATAAAGTGAAGGACGATACTTCACACTGGCCAAACAACATCCACACACAGTGCTCTTGTGCTTGATGCACCAGATCAAAAGACTCCTGGGTCTTCTTCCTTTCTTCTTTACCAGCCACCCATGGTTCGCCTGGTGATGAGGTTGCACTTTTTCCATGGTGCTGAAGGGGTTGACTAGAACCTGATGTCCTTTGGCTAGTGTGGTTAGCCAAGGGCTTGCTGCTGCTAGCCAGCCGGGTCTCAACGCTGACCTTACTGTGGGCTCTTCAATCTGTCAGGCTGTCATCTCCAGTGGCATCATGCAGGGTCCCTTCGCCAGGCTGGTTGTTGCTAATTCTCCGCTAGCAAGTGCATCAAAATCTTACTTTGACAAAGAAGGTTCTTTAATGTTGTTGTTTATGCAGACAAATAGTTAAAATTTCACATCTAAAAGATTAAATATTGTAATCGCATAATTAGAAAAAAATGCTACATGATTTAATATAGCATTTTTGTATTTATACAAGTGACAACTAATGGTTTATTTTTTTCTCCTAGCTTTAGGAAAGATTCTTCAACTTTGTAATTTTAAAACATTTTCTCCTACACATGTCATTGTTCTTTTTAATAGGATCTGCCAGAACAACTCTGAGCAAAAGCTCTGCATTTTCACATTATTATCTCATTGTCTATCCCTAGTGTTATAGCCTTACTGTGACTTCCTAACTAATCAGCTATTTCAACTTTCATTCCATAAGCTTTATGTCTGAGTGTAATTAAATGAGCATTAAGTCCTTTTTTTACTAGCAAAGCCTGAAAGTTCTGATATTACAGTAATAAGTGTGAAGTGAATTTTGAATGGCATTTATATCCTTTCATGGGCTCTAAATGTTTGATTTGCATAACTAGTTAAAATGATATCAGAGCAGCATATTGATTTAATTCCATCTCAGAAAACTGTTAATTAATAATGATAATAAATGTGTCAGTCCTTTATTATCTGCTTTGAATTGGTGATGATGTCTATATTAATACTACTTCAGTAATAGACCTCTGCTGGCTATTGTTGGCAAAGCTTTGACGGCTTGAATAACTAGCAATCAGAATTTATAAAATTTATTACAGATCAGATTTTAAAAGAATAGTCATTTTATCATATGTGTAATTTTATTAAGACTTACTACTTAACATTTTATTTAAATAAATCACTAAGAACAGAAACTGGCAAAGCTTTTGAACAAAGAGGTTTTAATTTCTGGAACTTTTTTTTGTCCTTGCAAGTTAGATTTTCATGTAAACTGTTTTCACACCCCTTTCATGTAAAAGAGATGACTGAAAGAACTATGTGCATTTCAGTTTTCCTTAACACTTCAATGGGAATAGCTTTTAAATCCCCTGAATATACCTAGGGGCATTTTGTGGACAAGAGATGCTTGGTCAGTAGAGGTTGTCTTTTTATTGTTATTTTGCTATATGTTTTTTTTTTTTTTTCTAATTTTGCTGTGATATGTGTTACTTTGACTCCTTATTTCAGAATGGAATTAGATTATCCCCTTTTCATTTTTTGCTGTACACTGTTCAGTGTTAAAACAGAATTGGTTTAAGGTCTTACTTTCCTTCTTCCCTTTTGGAGAGTGGTAAAGGATCCCTTTATTCATGCTATGTAAGGCTGGATTTTGGTGGTTTTTTTTTCAACAAGGAACATTTAACCGTCCTCATATTTAGCACCACACTACCTTATGGAACTACGATACAAGTGACTGGAAAGGAAAGTGCTTGGCTTTTTGCAGCAGATAATGTTCTGTGCATTCTTTTTTAGGTGAGGAAATATTTAGGAAGCTGATGCTGGAGGCGTTGGCTTTGGTTTGCATGGACCCTTAATGCGTGTCTTGAATTGACGTTTAAAAAAAAATGTATCTTCTCTCTTGACATTGATTTCCCTGCAGTGAATCCTTGGGATCTTGAATTTTTGTGTATGTGTTTGTACTAAAACCTGTCTGAAAGGATTTGGGCTAAAAACTAGGCAAGTAATTCAGCTGCTGATAAAACTTAATGTTAACAGTACCCAATTAAAGACTTGCCTGCCAAGTTTAATACTTTGTTTGCAATTTTAATTACAAAAATTTAATTCTTACGTATCTGAAATGTTTGATTTCTTATAATGCCTTTGAAAAATCAGGTGTTAATGACCTTTTCCTGTAGAGACCTACAGCTGATTACCGTAAGTAGCCCTATGGACAGAAAAGTAGGGACTGATAAAATACTTCTAGTTTTTGAAGCACAACACTTCTCTAAGTTGCCTTCATGCAGTGTAGTGTGGACAGTGGGGGAACTTGCTCCAATGTGATCAGATACCATATGAAAATGGTTACACAGCACCAAGCCTGACATTAAAAATTCTGTTGAGGGGAAGCCAAAAGCACCATAAGGAAAACCAAACTTGGATGTTACAAGTAACATCAAGTTTCTGGAGATTTCTGGTTTTGTTTGCACAACTGTAATGATAGCTGTGACAACAAAACTATTTTTGTTGTTGTTTCCTTACAGTCATAGTGTATAGCTATCAAAAGATGCATATAAAAAAAGAGGGTTTTTATATTAAAATTTTGAATTTAACCAGTGAAATTCTTTGTGTTTCCTGGAAACCATTAGTGGAAGTGCATTACTTTCTGACAATTCTTGCTTACAAATTGAGCTAAGTTTAGAGAAGAGTTGATCTGATTTTGCTCAATGATAGAATAAAGTTCTTAATCAGACCTCAGATGTGATATTTAACCAGCACTGTGGTGCGTGGTGATGACTCAAATGAAAATTCTGAATCTCTTCTTTAAAAGGATGGGCAGGAGAGCACAATTTGCATGGTGAGTACTCTGAATACCTACTAATAAATGAAGATTTTAGAAAAGATCCACCAGTCCTCTACACTGTGTTTCAAATGTTGAGATCCAAAATTATCCTCATGTCAGTATTGACAGATGTTGAGTAAATCTCGCTTGGATCTCTTGCTGTCCCTCTTAAGAAGCTCTGATCCGTTCTTTGGTGCTCCCAGGTGATATCATCTGTCCAGCTTTGTCAGATCACATCCATTCACCCCTGATCTACTGCTGATCTAAAGTTTCTACCTTTCCAAAGAATGGGAATTCGGTCCGCTTCCACTAAATGCATTGGCCACCTGATTTTCAAGGGGTTGATAATTTTAATTGAATTCCTCTTCTGAAAGCCTTGCTCAAAAGTTAGTTAGCCTTTGAAGCTGGGAAAGAGACAGTGTGGAGGTCTAAGAACAGAGGGAAAATGTTGTGCTGTTTCCTTTGTCAGTGGGTTGCCCTTTTACAGATTTTCTTTGGTTCCTGACAAGATGATATATTTTGAGATGAGTAGCCATCAGTTATGTTTAAGAATGCCTTTTCTTCTTCTGTAGTGCTTTTATAAATGACAGTGATCTTAAGCTGTATAACTGGGTCTCCATGTGCTCTTTATAGAAATTATAACTAATTTTACAGAATTTGTCTTTGCTGTATTTGTTTGAGGCAGTGTTAAGCAGAGACCACTGCAGCAGCCTGTCACAACGAGACACAGAGAACATCATTGGCAATTGAAACTTCATAAATGTAGTAGAGGGGGTTTAATTAATCATGCTGGAGTTTATTTGGAGTTAAAATCCCTTGTTTTGTGGGTTGGTTTACTTTTTTTTTTTTTTTTTTTTGTGGTGTTTTGTGGTTTTCTTTGTTTTGTTTTCTTTGTTAATGCTAGTGTTAGACACTTTATAGCTACGAGCATCAGGAATTTTGATTTAGTGAGTTATGGGCTGGTGGTGTTTCCTGTCCCCCTGCTTTTCCACTAAATGTGTTCATCCAGGCTAGGTGAGGAGACACAGCTAGACAATGCTTTGCCTGGTAAATGATTTCAACTTGCACTTAAAAAAATAGAAAAGCTGCAAAAAACACTCCCAGCTCTCCCCCCGCCCCCACCGCAAGTTGTCGTCCATCCCCCCCTGATCTGTATACACTGAAATATATTTATGGTTTTATCCACTGGCATAAATCAGATGTAAGTGACAATATACCCAAATAACCTCTTTGATGCATGGTTTTTGTTAATAATTATGTGCTGCTAATAATTAACAGGTGTGTGAAAAAATGAATTAGTAATGAGAAGAGAGTTTGTAAGCCGTCTGTTATCATCCCTTGACAAATGCAAGCAAGGGCATAAGCTGAACACAAAGGCCCTTGATTATAGTTTAATGGCATTTGATAAGTTAACCCATTTTGTCACATAACAATGATGAGCTTTTATTGTGGGAAGTTTACTGTCTGATAGTAATATTATTTTTTTTTTTAACCTAGCTTACTTAATGAGAAAATACTCAGTAAAATATCCAGACTATCAGGGACCTGAGATTTTGAGCTCTGTTTTCAAAGTGACTTGGGAGGTTTTGAAAATTCTGTGCAGTAATCATTTAGTGGTTACTGAAACTGAAGCTTTTATGGGCTCTTCCTCAAATGATGGGAGCGAGTGGTCCATAAACTGTCTTCCATATTCCCTGAATTTCAGTCCTTCAGGCAATGAACCCTTGCAACCTTCTGCAAAAGAAACTATTGTGCCAGGGAAGCACAGGGTTTCACAAGAGGCAGTTTTGGTCTCTTCAGCATGAAAACCATGACAGAAGGTGTGATCTTGACTCTGGTGTGGCCTCCTAAAAATGCCTAGAAAATTCTTGTTTTCCAGAGCTGAGGGCCTGGCTTACCTGTGTGCTTCTAAGCAGTTGCTCTTTGTGGATAAAGTTAACAGACAAAAGATTCAAGTGGAATAATTCTGAATTTTTCTCTAAAAAGAAAAAAAGCCTTTTTCCCTGCGTAATTTTTTCAAACTTTTATATTGCTTTGGTTGATCTGGTATTTGTTGTTTTTATTGATTATTTCATAATGCTTTAGTCTTTGGTTTTTTGAAGGTCCTTCTCTTTCTGTTCTGTTGGTTTCAGTTTTCAGAGAGCCTCTTTGTCTTTACATGTGTGGTGGATTTGTGTCAATAACTGATTTCGGAACTTGAAATTAAGATATTAAATTTTTGATGGAAGAATAGCTGAAAAATATTACACTACGCTCATGACAAATAAATACACTTGACCTCAAAAGAGATCTGGAGCCGTAAAGCTGGATGGCTGCAGGCACATATTCAGTATTTAAAATGTATTTACTTTTGTGTGGAGAGACAATAATAAAAAAAAGCTACTGTGTTGTTGCTGCTGTTCCTTTATTGTCATCTTTGCTGGCAGTAATAGGTAAAATGCTGGGATGCGATTTACAATGAGAGCAAGAAAAGCTTAGGAGGGTTATGAAACAAGGACTTGCATATTTAGAGATAACTAAGCTCTGCCAAAACTTAGTTTGGGACTGTTGGTTTTGAAACATGGTCGTAGGAGAGATCTGCCAGTTTTCTGTGCAGGAGCTTTGTGTTGAGTCAACAGTCTCTCTCAGAAAGAGTCTGGAGAGAAAGTTCTTGTGTTCTCCAATTCTTCAGAAGAAAGCTGTACTTGAAAATTCTCAAATGCTGATTAAATTTTCAGTGTTTCACTGGCAGATTCTCCTGTTTCTTTGCAAACTCTCTAGCAGAAGGTCACCTGTGCTTTGAAAGACAGATATTAATGTTTTCTGATTAGTGCTTGTCCATTGCGTGTCAGTCAATGGAATATTACTGTTTTGCTCTAAAGATGGTGTGCAACCTATTTAGGTACTAGAGGATATCGAACAAGATCAATGCAGCCCTGAAATCAGAGCGCAGTGCTTGAAGAAATGAGCTGGTACTTACCCTGTGTGAGCTCTTTCTGAAGCGTGGAGAGCCTCGCTAGCTGATGAAGCTTGCGGGTTTAGCACCGACCCATCCTGACTTCAAAAGACAGTCTTTCAGATCTTCATGTAACATGGAAGTTGTGTTCTGTAATATACAGTGTTAGCATTCCACCTTTTGGGGAATAGATAACTTTTCTGAAAAGTAAGTGTCCTTAAATACTCTGGAGATTTGCGAGGATTTCTGCTTTGTTATCTGAAGGCTGGATCCGAGTCTTGCTACTGGCAGTGTTTGCAATTGGGTATTCATATGTTCGTGTCAGTTAATGGAAGGGAGTTCCAAGCTGCTTAGCTTGAAACTCATGTATTTTTGTCATCTTTGTTCCTTTTTCAGAGTACAGTTTTCTGTGATTCTTTTGGGGAAGAGGATTCTGCCTAACTCATTTGCTTCCCAGAACTGAGACATAACATTGCACAAGACTGCATTGCAGTGTGGCTGTTGGCAACAGCCACTTTGTCTTTTTTCAGTTGAGGGGCATGATCTCCAGAAAGTGAGAAAGGCTCATACTGACCTTGAGCAGGGCCTGCAGGACCACGCTGCCTGTCGGGAGATTCAGACAGTCTCCACGGCGGCTTGTTGCATAGGCTGAACCTTAGTGTTGTGCATCTATCTACAAGATCGGTTGCTTTGGTTGCAGCAAGGTGACAGCTACTGTTGGCAGGTCTGTGAGGTGGCCACGTTGTATAATTTTGAAACTGCAAAGTTAGTTGGGAAAGCGTGTGTTACTAATCTCTTTGGATGGCTCTGAATGCTCCCTGAGAACTCCCTGTATAGGTAATGAACCCAACCTGCTCAAACCTACTTGAGCTCGGTACCAGAGCAAATGCTCACCGTCGCAGTTTGCTGTGTTTGTATAATATATGTAGCGAATGGCTGCTCTTCAGCCTTTTATTACCGCTGCTTTTGCACTGTGAACTAAAATATCCTTCTCTTTATCTTCAATTCTTCATTTCCCTTTTTTATAAGCAACTTCCCGAAGGGGAGCCTTGCGTTTGTTAACTAGTGTTCAGTGACTGGTGTGTCAGCTCAGCTGTGCAACATGCCAACACTAACTGCTCCTAAATAACATCTATTTGCATAGTGCATTGAGAGCTGTGAACTCGCCTCTCATTAAGTGTGTGAGAACTCTCGCTCAACCAGAAACACTAAAAATGGAGCTGCGCTCCTGTGGGGCTTCTCGACTGCGAGCCCTTCCAGTGTATTATACCACTGTCACACTTTCTGGGGTGACTGATATATTAACATTGCAACGAAGGAAAGGAATAATCTAAAGGGATCGCATGCTTTGGCTTCCCATTTAAATTGTTTCATATGCTCTCCCCCCGCAACTCTGTCCTCTTACGTGTTTCTTGATGTGGGAACTTAATGTTTTTGGTGATATTTCAACAATAATCAGTTAATGGTGGAGTAAGGAGGAAATGAATAATCTATTGAAAACACCCCATTGCCAAATTCAGCACTCTTGAACTTCGGTTTTGCAGTTCTTTGTGTGAAATTATGTAGTGGTGTCCAGCAATATTTTATTGTAAGTTATGTTTTCTAATACTTGAGCAATATATAACTGTGATCAATGTTGTGACCTCAGGGAAATTGCTTATATAATTACAGAAAGTTTACAGTAGTAAGACAAGGAATGGGGGAAAATACATCACTGTAAAATATAAATATGTTTAAATTACATTTAGGATTTGGAATAGTTCCTTGCTTGTGTTTTACAGAGTAATCTGTGATTTAAATCAGGTTTAGTTGTGGTTTTTTTTCTAAATTGGGTATTATAAATCAAGAGTAGTTGCTGCATATAGCACACAAGAGGATTTCTTATACATTTTAATGTTGCATAAGTAAGAAATACCAGTAGTTCAGCAGTAAAATTGCAAATGTAAGCAAAAGTGAAGATTTTTCTAAATTTAACTAGGTTGCATTTGTTTAGTAAACTCTAGCAATAATTTACTGTTTTATTGCATTTGCTGCTGAGAACTTGCTAGCTTTAAAAAGTGGGGGGGGGGAAGTAAAGGAAGCAGCTACAGTATAATTGCTCTAGAAGCAGGGGGAGTAAATAGAAGAAGGGAAAATACTAAACAGTCTGCATACAATAGGTTAAAGTAGAGAAAATAAATCTCGGCAAGATAATATGCTTCTGCAGAAGTGTTTGTTTGAGACTAAGGAACTTTTAGCTATGTGCATTCTGTATTTGTGGCATGGCACCATTCCTAATAAAAACATCAGGCTCAAGATGCTGTAGTTATGCACTCTCAAGACTTTGGAGGCATGAAAGAGAAGAGGCAGCTTTTCTTATTAGTGAGTTTCAGTATGTAAAAAATAGAAATTCAGGTAGTTATGCTTTAAAACACAGCCAGCACATTTGTTTTGTAAGTAAGGAGGTTTAGAACTTGATTCAAATTTGCTCTATAGTTTTACATTTGCGTACTTTATCTCTGGCTAGATTTCTGTGTCTCTTGGTCTGTTAATATAAAACCTGGCTTAGTTTAACTGTGGTTTGAAAGAAGTGAACGCTGGGATTGGGCTGGATGATGTTGATTAATAGGTGTGTGAGGGTGAAAGACTCCAGGGCCAAGCAGTAGGTCCATCTTGGTGGCATCTGATGTTGATTGGCTTTGTCCTGCGCGGCTGCGCTGGAAGAGCGGACATTAAGATTAAGTGATGCTGTCGTGTTGAGGAGCGCTGCACTGCATCATTCTGGGAAGAGACAGCTGTGGTGGTTAATCCTTCATCACCAAGGGAGTGCTGCCAGCAGAAAGATATACAGCCAAAGATAACCCTCCATAACTTGTGCTAAAGATCAGAAAACTTTGAATTCACATCCATCTGCTTAGTCTGGGGTGAAGATGAAAGATAGGCAGAATAGGAAATAAAAAAAACTCCTGTGGGATTAATCTTAGACAGAGTATGCAGCACATGGTGAAAAGGCAGGAGCTAGATTTTTACCTGTATCTTAAAAGGACGGGATCATTCAGAATCCAGAAATTTTACTTTATTTCAATTGCTGTAACGCTCATACTCATGATGCTCATTTAATATGTACACCACATCTTTCCTGGGGCGGTTCAAAGATACCAGTGTTCATAGTGTAAGGTTTAAAAAAGACAAGTGTCTGTTAGTGCTGCACTTCCAACTAACTGACGCACAGGAATAGATGACAATGGAGCTTTTAGCATAATCTGTGGTAGAGAACTTTGTTATTTACTTTTATACTTAGCAGGTCAATTCCAAATTATTATACATCAGATGAGAATATATTCTGTCTCGAATGGTTGTGAACAGAGGCAGCTATATTGTTATGCATAATTTATTCATACAAAGTGAGAACCATTACAAAGACTAGCTCAAGTTGTCATCTTTGGAAATTAATTGATATGAAAGAATAAGATAGCCAAGAGGAAAAAATATACAAATATATTGCTTTGGAGGGTGTCTTCTAAGCAATAACCAAATTAATAAAATACAGTTCAATGGCAGCAGTTAGCGATAATAATTCAAGACATTTATCCATTATCTTAATGTAGGCTGTTGTTTTAACATGCATTTCAATCCTTAAAGTAATATTTTTTAAAAGTTCTGTATTGAATGGTGGAGGAAAGGGAGCAATGAGCTTTTAGTTATTATCATGGTGATAGTTATTGCTGGGAGGAAAATAGATTATTTCTTTAGGAAGGCTGGCGTTTGGGCGGGGGTGGAAAAAGAAAACCTCCCTGTTACAGCCTGGGTGTGCAGAGGGGTGGAACGTCAGTGATGTGCAGGAGCAGTGCTTGCTGAGCCTGGCCTCGGGTCTGCTTCAGCTGGTGCTTGGCGATGGTTCGGTGAACATCATGTTGTCTATGTAATGTCTGTGTGCTGCAGGTTGTCTATAGAAACAACTGAAATAAAGTTAGTAACTCAGGTGGCTTCATTAAAATCCTTTAATTTAATCCCTTCACAAAAATATGGGCACTTAGACTCACTGTTCCTGTGGTACAGGTTTCTTTTCCACCTGGGCATAGTGAAGCTGCAGGAAAGCCATCTCGCCTCGGTGCCTGAATACTTAATACCCAGGGCAGATCACCTGCCCTACCTCATAATGAAATGGGTTCTGTCAATGTCTGTGGGAATTTGGTGCCCCAGTGCCTGAAAACTCTGAAGCCCAGAGGATTCAGTGGTCTTGCAGGCTGGTGTCGCATACGTTGCAGTTACTGCTGCACCACCCTTTGTTCAGAAGCTGGGAAGTGTTGGCACTATTAGAGTATTGATAACATGTTTTCATACGGGCTTTTGAAAATCCTCGCCCTACTCAACATGTCAGGTCCTTCTGTTCTGGAGTTGTGGATGCTTCAGAGAGAGTAACTGCATTTTATCAAAGCCAAGTTTTCTTTAGAGTTTGGCTAGCTATAAAATATGACTGTTTCTTTCTGAAATTATTAGGGACCGGTGCCTTACAGTGTTAGGTGTGATACTTATTTACACTTTGATGGTGGATGAAGTATTTTGGTCAGGACCTGCTGAAGTCCTTTCAGATGAATAATGCTCTAGGTATAGGTTGTCTTGGACTAAGAAAATCCAGAATGAGAACTGTAGTAAATCTGTTGATGTCTTCTCAAGTGTGTAACGAGATAGTGGTTTAGTTTCTGGTTTTTATTGAGCTTATTAACTTTCCTATAATCATAAAAATACCAATTAAAAGAGAAGAACGTTTCATCATTTGCAGAGAGAGGGTTTTAGTTGTATCAGCAAAGTGCCCCTCGAAGCCATCTGCACTTCTTGTCTCTCACGCTTGTGCTCTCAAATGTAATAAATCTCATTCCTGTTTTTTTTTTTTTTTTGAAATATTTATATTAATCTTAACAACTGGTGTTTCTCAATAAATTCATCCTACAGTTAAATCTTAGGTTACGATACCTCTCAGGTAAAGATGTGATATATATTAATGTGTCATTTGAATTTAATTAGAAATAATGAACCAATAAATACAAGTTGATATCATATGGGAAAAGTATTTCTAAGCAGGCTAGAGTGTGTTAGCGAGTTAATTTAACATTTTGGCAAAAATCTTGATTACTTTAGTATCTGCATGGCAGTATTATCTTAGAAACCAAAATGGCATTTTTGACTGTTGTTAGTGAAATGGAAAAAATTAAAGTTTGGATAGGTTTATGTATTGGGAGGAAAAGTATATAAGCCTCCAAATATGTGAAAAATGACTGCTGCCTTTTCTTAATAGCTAACTGCTCTGCAGATTCATAAAGGAAGAATAAGAAATAATGCTTACAATGTAGCAGGAGGAATATAGCCTGAATGTAAGGAGACATTTTCGCACAATAAATACTGTTAAACATGGCAATGGGCAAATGAGTGCAACTTCTTACGAGGGTTTTTTGTTTGTTTGTTTGTTGTTTTTATTTTAAAAATTTGACTGCAAACTACATAAATTTGATTGTATCTACAACTATGGGATGGATGAAGTGATGTTTGATCTTTTGAGGTCCAGTTTTCATCTTGCTTTCCTCTGATTTTAAATTTGGTGATGGCTTAACATTGCTTTGTAAAAGTTCTGGCAGTTTAGAGGTTAATAAAAATGAATGATTCTTTGCATGCTCATACATTTGTCCAAATCTTCATGTTTAATAGAACACTGGTTGAAGTGAGCAAGCTTGTTCACTTGAACGCCAAAATGCCAACAATTAGAAAGGAATGGGTTAATACCTTGACTAATGTTGTAGGTTTATAAGAACTGGCCCTTCTCTTTGTTCTGTTTTATCATATACATTTATCATGTTCAACCTGGCAACTGAAGCAAATAGCTATTTGAGTTGTAAAAAATGAATCACTGTGCAATTTCTTGAACTGTATGATATAACCAAGCCTAATAATATTATACAACAGAAGTTGTAAGCCTTGGGATATTTCCCTCCACTTTTTAAATAAATATTATTTTTTTTAAATGAGCCATGAGCATTTTCTACTATTTGTATGGAAAACCAAAAGAACATTCAGACGTGTTTAATAAAGCTGTAATTTCCTGTCCAAACTGGTAAGAGCTAATGGTGAGTGCTCACCTTCTGCTGCTGCATAAACTCAGAGCATTTAGAAACGCTTGAACTGATGGATTGTGTGAAGATGTGGGAGGCAGGCTCTTTGACTTAACTGAAAAGCCTCTGAGGAGGTAACAGAGAAAAATAAAAGTTTGAGCTTTCTCTTTCAAAGGAAAAAGATGCTGAGGGAAGAATGTTCCAACCTCTCCACAATGTGGGCCAAAAGGTAAAAACTAATATGTATGTGTTGTGTCAGCGTATTTTCACACTGCTGGACGCTGCATGTTTACAGCTGGTTCTGATGCAGCTGTCAGGGCATAACTGATGGGCATCATCATTTAAAGTGTAAAAGAAAATGTCTTGGCATAGAGGGACATGATAAAGTGCCATCTACCAGACACTGTGGGCATCCGTGGTCACCATTTCCTTTTTCTCCTCCCTCTTTGCCTTTCTTTGCTGTCCTTGCCGGAATCTACAGAAGTCATCGGGAGCAGCTCAGCCCAGCCTCCAGCCTTCCAATATCACTTTGGTAGTTGTCAGATCATATGAAATGTCAAAATTCATGTGGCCTTCGTGAAGAGATATATTTAGTACAGCTGCTGCATACCTACGTAGTATCTCTGACATTGACATATTAGTTATGCTGTCTTTTGCAATCTGATATCTTTAAATTTGCCACCTTGTTAAGTTTTGATTAATGTGATTCCATTTCACTAAAGTAATTGGCTTGGCCTGTTGTAGAAAATAATCAGCCTTTCTACGGAACAAATGCTAGAACATGCTAATGAGGGAGTGAGTTCGTTAAATTGATGGCGTGGAGTGACAGTTATTAATGATTGTTATGATAAACAGACGAGTGCGAATTGGGATGAGTTGGGCAAAAGTGACAGTTTAAAAATAACGTATATTGGAAAGTACTAACGAAGTAATATACTGTTAGGAAAACAATCATGCAAGTTGTCAAGGGAAGAAGTGTAATTATACAGCTGCACGAGCTGCCTGGGAGGACAGGGACCTGGCTGATAATGGACACGTTTTTTGTTGGCAAGGGGAAAATATGTTATGGCAGAGAGGAGTACAGATTGATAAATTAATTGGCCTTTCTCATTGTTCCAAGAGTAAACTTGGCCAGCAATAGCCAAGCAGATTAGGTAAATAAATGAAGTGACCAGCTCTTCCTCTGCATCTGACCCATTCCCTGCCCTTTCTTTTTAATCCACCTATGCATGAACTGCCAAGCCCAGCTGCCTAGGGTGGCAGTGTTCGCATAAATACAGCTTTCCTGCAAGTATTTGTAGCGTTTTAAAATGAGATGCTTTGTATCACAGAGTTGTGTCTTAAGATGAAGGTTAATTATAATAAGCCGTTAGCGTTATGCAAAGATGTATAGAAAGCAAGATGGAGGAGGCAAGTGTGCTGATTTTCAGGCTGACCTCCCTCTTCTTTTGAAGTGAAATTTAGACAGAGCTATCTGTCTGAAAGCTTGCAAGAGGGAAAAGGAAGATAGTCATTGCCAGGAGGGGTGTTTGGGAGGTAGAGGTACGGCACTACTTCTGCTTATTGTTGCGTAAGTTTGGTGCAAAATGGCTTGAAGTTGTTGGCTGTAGGAGAAAGACATTTGTATCTCTGAGACTGAAAGCACTGCACTGTCATACATAATTCAGCTGTCAGATTGCCTGTGTAGTTGACTCAGTGAAAGAGCAGAGGATAAATGTGGAATATTATCCTAATAAGCATACGGAGATAGAAAGTAGGCAGGCCGTTATATATAAAAAAATAATAAAATTGGAACAGGCATCAGTAAAATTCAGTACGGACAGTGATACTCCAACTGCTTGAAAGGCTGACATGGATAAGAACACTAGGTAGCATGCTGTGGATCACTTCAGTCTCTGTTCAAATGCAGAGGATTTGGGAATATCTTTGGGCAGGCATGGAACTGAGTGATCAGTGCTGTTCCTCTTCTTTTTCTTGCTTGTTTATACTGCTTTGCATTTAAATATTACCTTTCCTCCATGGAAATGTGCGAAAATTACCATATTCTTCATAAAGATGGGGGAAGTGATTTTGAAAAAGTTGGCTAAGAGAAAGCACCGTCATCACTGTCAAATTCCAGCTGCTCGGGCCACACCAATGAATAGAAGATGGAGAAGAGTTTAGATTTTTTATGACAGGCTACAGCCATATCAGCCCTGAATGGAGCTGAGCCTGTAAAATGCTCACTTAGCCATTTTGCTGGATGTTTTACTGGATTCAGCTTGGTCTTGGTTTTGCATGGGCTCCAATAATCATGTTACCTATTCCTTGTGACAGCCCTCAAGAACATGATCTGTTCAGTAATCTTGCCGTGTCTCCTTCACTGCCCTAGCTTTCTGGCTTTGTGTCGTAAGTACTAGTTTGTATAGTCAGACTTGTGAACACCAGTTCGCCAGGTACAATGATCTAACAAAAATGAGCAAGGGAAATCATCCTCTTTAGTTAATAATTAAGTCTAAGCTTTTCTCCTAATATTTTCTTATGGGTGAAATCCCACCAGCCCTTGGTTTTCACTGTTAGTGGAAGGAAGGAAGGAAGGAAGAAAGAAATTTTGGTTTTCACAGGACTTATAATTTTCCTAATAGTCATAGATCCAATGTGTGTCAGGCATAGCTGAAGAAACTAATTAGTAGCATAATGCAGTTTATTGTGCATAGGTTCTATCATACTAATCGTCATTGTTCCATTCAGAACATGCAAATCAGTAACTAAGATGCCTTTTTTTTTTTTAAACAAAAATGTACCAATTTCCAAATTTCTTTGTGACAGAATAAAACAGACATTACATTCCAAACTATACTGCACTTCTCTGGATCATGAAGTCCTGTTTTACCACCATATTACTTCTTGAATGGCTTTATGTATTAAACTATTACCTAAGCCGCCTCTTTCAAACCAGATTATAAGAAGGAGAAGCAGCCTTAAGAAACTCTTCGTTTCAGCTGTCACATTTTCACTTCTGGCTTTCAGCAAACTCTATTGTTTATACCTTGCTTCAATTGCCAAACTGTGATTTAGGCCCTTGGTCCTGTCTGGTCCAGAGGGACAGCATTGCTTTTGGTCTCTCTGACTTTTAGGATGTGCCTGCCTTGCCATTTTAGTTTGGGCAAGCCTTGTGCTTTTGAAGCACCTCTTCTGCTCCTTCCACATTTACTGAATTGCCTTTTGCTCTGCGGAGTCCAGATTGTTTTTTCTAATGAAGTTGAACTGGAGGATGTTCTTCAGAGTGCATCTGATGTGCTCGAGCTGCTGCTCAACATTGAGTCTGTGGAAACAGGTTAAATGGAATACATATTAAAATCTCCAAAATGCATCTAATGTTGGATGTCGGGTGCTTGGCATCATATGTTTTACTCTGGAGGTCTGCTCCATGTGGGCTTCACTGTTTCTCATACAGATATAGTCAGTCTTGATAATACTTTAAAGTGAGTCTTCATATCACATTACTGTTCCTTTGTCTTTTTACTTAATCTCATTTTTTTCTTTTCATTTCTGCCTAGCCGCACTGCTTATTAGTTTGTTTGTTTTGTCATGGTATAAGGTTTGTTTTGAGTTGTAGAAGGCAACATTAGGTGGCATATGGTTCACAAGGCGGATCCAGGTTGTGTCCAAAGAATACATATAAATCATTTACATCGGTACTAGCAGGAGTCATGCATCCTTAAAGAACAGCACATTACTGCTGCGCGCAGATTTCTGCTTCTGACAATAGCTTTGCTTTGTGAATATAGACACCTATTGTACTAATTCTTTTAAGATAATTACGGTGTACTTCTCTGAAGCTTTTCTTTTTTCCTTATGGGGAAATAAAGCATGTATTTTTAGGTTGTTACCTATGGAGACCGAGTGCCAGTGCATGTTGTATGATCTCCCCAACTAACTCTGGAACTGGTTAGGGTCGTTAGTACCCTGGAGGAGTGGATGGAGCTGGTGGAGGTGACCACCAGCTGACGGAGCTGGTGGAGGTGACCAGGTGGATACTTCTCTGAGATACCTGGCTTCGGTCAGGGGGAAGGGCTCTGCCAGCCCCTTGGCTGTAGAGGGGCTGCAGCATGACCCCATGCTATACTGAAGAGAGAATCAGCCACATTAAGTCTGGTGGTGTCAGAGAGAGGGAAGCTGGAGCTGCAAAGGAAGACCTGATTTTCTGCAGACACCAGGCAGGCACGGGGTGTGAGTGTGTAGGAAAGCAGAAGCGATTAGTTGAGGTAGAGTCATAGGGTTGGAGTGGACCTGTCAGGAGAGATGGCCTCGAGTGGAACTGCTGTGAAAAAAACACTTTGTTTCCCTCAGGTGTACAGAGAGATGGTCATACTTCCAGTTCTCCTGTATGCAGATCCCTGAATACCTCCTTTAAGAGTAGCAAGTGGTAATTAGATGAATTGATAAACAAGCCTTCATCCAGCTGGAGGAGAGGCTGGGATGGCTTTTGCAGCTTACCAGCCAAAATTCTACCCAAACGGCCACCTCAGGCACAATCTTGTCCCACCCTGCTTCCCTCAAGACAATCCCAGCTGTTTCCACCTGGCATTTGAAAAAGAATGTGCTGGTTGGAAAACAATCGCTCGCTTCTTCTAACGGTTTCTCTGATCTGCTTTTGTACTGTGCTAAGCTGGAAGGTTAGCTGTATTTACCACCTCAGTGTTATAATGAAATAATTACTAAAATAATGAAAATGACCTACAATTACCTTAGTTTTAAGTGGTAACCTAACAACTAAGCCTTGAAAAGTGACTATTTTCCAGGCAGTCATCCTTTGGTTGTTCAGGTGTGGTCTTCTTACTATAATATATGTAAATTTGGAGAGGAGTTTTGAGGAGATGAGGAGATGCTGCAATAACAGTCTGGCACGCGAGAAGTCACAGCTGGGCAAGAAGAGCGTTACTTGACCACAGCTGCCCTTGCACATGTGTGGCTTCTCTTGCCCGTTACTGCTGTGGACAGGTGAGTTTTATGTTATACGGTACAGTGGTGTACTCTTCCTTTATCCTCTGAAATCATTGCCCATGTTTTGAATTTAAAGCTAAAAACCTTAACATTTTCCTTTTTTGTGGGGGGTGGGGGGGTGGGTTGGGGGCGGGCTGTGGGGTGTGTGTGCCATTAATAATTTTGGTAACTTCTGCCAAAGTCTGCTAAGCAATTTTGATGTTATTTGATGAGTCAGATCTATGCCTTCCTACAGCAGGCAACTATAGGCAGATATGCCTGCCTGTGGGTTAGTGGAGTCATTAAGGCAGCTGTTGCATTTTTAACAGACACAGGTGGTTTATTGTAGGCATTATAGATACTTTTGTCTTCCTAGCACCTCCTATTTATCAGTAGTAAACCAGAGAAATATTAGAACCAAAATAAAAACAAGTTTGTCTACCTTCTTTGGGAAAAGGCTGTTTCTTTGAGTGAACATCATACCAAGTATGGCCACATAACAAACCGATGATAAAGCAATAAATGAGTAAAGCTCATAACACATACAAAAAAACCAAAACCAAACCCAAACCCCAGGAGTGGAGCGGCGGGAAGGAAGTACTTGTGTAACAGCTGTTTCAAAGCATGTTGCTCTTCAGTAAAAATACAATAAAAGAAAAAACTTCTGGTCGGTGTTGGGGCTGTAAGTGTGTCTTGGGATCTGTGCTGTTGGCCGTGGAGCTGGCTGCCTGCTTTGGGAGGCTGTCAGCCCTGAGTCTTTGTTGAAGTCGTGCTTGTCCCTGATCGCATTTCAGTAGCAGCCTGTGCACTTTCCCTAAGGTGCTGGGGCTGAGGGCTGTTATGGGAAGGACAAGTTGTAACTGTCCGTACCCCAGATCCATACCGCTGTTCAGCCGCACTCGGTGCAGCAACCCACGTACTGGCTGGAGACACTTTTCTGGGGAAACAACTGTCGAACTGCTGCTCAGGACCCTATTCTTAACATCAAAAGCTCTCATTTTTATTTTTTACATTTGAGTAATTGGAAAGTACACTTGCTTCTTCTTTTTTTTTTTTTTTCCTGTCCATAAAGACAGTGTTTTTGATGTCATTGTCTCTGTTGGAAAAGGCAGTGAAACATAAGCCCTTTTGGCAGAATTTCCATATACCTTTTATTTTGTGAGGATGGGATTAGTCTCATGTGAATTTTCTGTTGTTTCAGACCCGCATTTTAGTCTGCATTTCTTAAAGCTACTCTACAGGAGAAAAGCAAAGCTGGATGTGAGAGAGCAGTGACGTCTCTTTGAGCCGATTGTCTTCTGGCTTTCAGTACCTATTTCAGTCTTGAGAGAAAGCAAATTACTGAAATAGTTTATTATTAAGCCTTGCTTTTCACCAGCAGACAAGAACCCCCAGCCCATCCCTCTGCCACAGCTGAAATCACTTTAACAAGGGTAACGGACTCTTCTGTGCCAGGTGTTTCCATTTGAGACTTATATAGCTGCCACCTGGAGCTTTAATCACATGTTTGTCTGTGGAACCATCTCCCATTTCCAGTTGGAAGGACTTGGTGAGGAGAGAGTTTGCTTGACCTGTAGTTCGGCACTTCCAAGTGAGGCTGATAAACTTCAAGAATTTAGAAAAAAACCCACATGTTTTGGAGCTGAAACGCGCAGGGATGCTCTGCTGTTGGAAAGGATTGTACCTTTTTAGTCTCTATGAAGAAAGAGGTTTTTAAGCGGGGGCTTGTGACTGCGTGCTGCTGCTGGAGGAGGTAAGGTTAGCCGGCTTGCTTTACATGTTGCTCAGTGGTGGTTTGTGTTGGCTGGGTATAGCATTGCTGTTTGTTTGTGCCAACCTTTTTTGCTAGGAGTGGTATGTTCCGAGAATTAGAAACTCCCAGTTTGTATTTTCTGTTCAGGATTCTTTCTGGAGAATGGAATGGACTTGAGTGTGTGAGGTTTGAGGTTTTGTTTAAGTTTGTTCAGCCCGCGTTGGAAAGGCTGGATGGGATTTTCTGGCTATGCAAAGCATAGACAATGGGCAAGGATGTTATAAATGTCTCCACCCTTTTTGTGTAATGCCTCCATGTTCTGGAGAGGCCACCTTCAGTTTACTTGTGGGGCATGTTTGAGATGAATTGTCTTTCTGCTGAGCTTGAGGGTGAGGAAAAAAGTCCATGTAAGCTTTGAATAAAACTTTTGTAGCTGTGAGCAGTAAACTTGTTTGATGTATCAAGATATCATCTAAGACAAATGATTCTTTATTGTTATTATCTAAATATAATTGTTCCTAACCTTTGCTGATGTTTAAAGGTATATTGTAGTGTATTTTGTGGAACTGAGTTATTTAAGCTTTGTAGAGCGCTGGGGTCCCTTCATGATCAATCCATACTAATCTCTCTGTTACATTATACAATAAATTTGGGCCAAATGAGAGCAGAATCCTCCGTATGGTTGTTCTAGGGATGATATTAGCTGATTCTAGAATTAATGGTGTTATCTTAAGACTGAAACAAAACACATACAGTGTCGATTTTTTTTGGTATTGAAAAAGAGTTCAATTGTAGTGAGCAGTCCAGGTGAAGATAAAAGAACGAGCTTCCTATTGAGCTGACATGAGTTCAGAATTCATTAGTTTACAGACTTTCTTTCAAGCTTTACATGGGATAGTGAAGGGAGAAAGCCTGCAGTAGTTTTTCCGTGCCTTATTAACTGTCCTCACTGTGTAATGTGATGCAGCAAGTACTAATTGTTGGTCACATTGATTTGTTATGGAGAGTAAAACTTTGAGGAAAGTTCAATTCTCATTGTAGCAAATACAGGGGGAAAAAAAGTGGGCTGAAAACATTTGGTGTTTTCTAGGGATGGCTCTTCTGAAAAGCAGAGGTGTATTACAGAATTTATATGGAGCAGTGCTTGCTAATTCTTATCTATGGTCAAGGAACTCTCATCAGGCACTAATTAATGCATATTTTAATGCAATAAACAAGGTAGTAAGGTCGTGTGCTTAAATATTAAAAGTTTTAACAGAATATTTTATTATAACTACATCCAGTGTAACTTGTGAAAGGGACTCTAATGTAGTCACAAATATTAAATGAATAGAATTTATAATTGCTAAACTGAATCAGTCTTTCACAAAGTAGTGTTACCAGTTCCATGGTGTGTTTTAGGAATATGAATTTTTAACTGTAAATTTAATTTGTTGGCTATTGTCTACCTCTGCTATTTTTACTGTTAATGCTAATACTTGTTATAGAAATCTATTTCCATCAGAGCTTCTTAAAGGAGATGTAAACCAGCTTGCAGGTATTTCGAAATTTTCAGAAACAGCCCAATAAGACTGACTAATATTTGTTAACTTAGACTTAAGAAAGAATAGAAAGCTGTACGCATTATTTATTCAAGATACCTATTTTGATAATGAATTTAAACAGTATTATGTGAAATGCTTTTGTTGCCTTCTTATTTGCTGTCTCAACAATTTAACAGGTGCAAATATCCCTCTCTTCTGGCTTGCACAGGATTTAGATGAGATGCAATAAAGCCCTTTTTTCCTAATAATAATGATAATCCCACGGTGTGAAGTTGAAATCTAATCCTTTTAGGAGTTTGTTTTTGCTGTGCTTATTCTGCCTAATGTTAGTTCAGGTGAGTTACATGAGAGAGAGAGAGTACAAATGTGAATTGTTCTCTGTGTATGTGTGCATTTTGCTGTATACTTATACATATTAGAAATATTAAACACAAATGGTTATAAAGAGGAATAAATCCACTTTACAACAGAGGTGAACTACAGTTTTGCAAGCACAAAACCCCAAACCCCTCAAAGTTCTATACCAAGTGAAAGCGATGCAGATGTAGAAAATTAATGCAGTATTGTTAAGTAATGCACCATAGCTCCTGGAGATATGCTATATGATATCATACTTGGAAGTTTATCTTGTTTGCAACATTAATATATTAATATTCACTTGACAACTTTTAGTATTAAGAACCTTGCATACACACATTTTCACTTTGAGAATCTAGGTACTTCAGCAGGTACACGTAACTGATAAATCTTTTTGTAGTTGTCAAAACAACTTTGTACTTTTTCTTTTACAACTAAAAGCACTTTGACAGTCTGAAACCTGCTATATCAATAGGGAAAGCAAACAGACTATTCATTTTAGTACCACGTTTCACTGAGAGTTTTGACATTTTTGAAATATATCACTTCAAAACACTGAGACACAGATGATTAAAGGTTGTTACTGGCAAAAATGTTGTTGGTTATCGGTGTTATTGATACCACGCAGTGACATCTTTGCATACTGGTTTGAAAACCAGGGTAGTTTGACCGTATGGACTCTACGTGCTTATCTCATTGTAGTCTGTGCACTAGTTTCTATGCCTCGAGGGCCTCAAAAAAAAAAAAAAAAAAAAGCTAACCTAGTTGCTGCTTGGTGATTGTCATTGCTTGTAGTCTACCTGTCAGTTCTCAGTTTTGTTGATGTGTGGAACAGCATTGTCCTGATGTCTAAAGTCAGTCACAATTAACTCGAACTAGAGATGCTGCCAGGGTAGGACTGGTTTAGAAAGATAAAACGGACTACAGCGACCTGATATTTGTTTTTCAGTCTGGGAAAATTATGGTGTGCTTGTCCATAGCAGAGTGCATTGTACTCTGAAATAGGATCTTTGCAAAACCGTGTGGTGCCGGTTTCCACAGTACAGTTGTACTTTTTGGCTTTTGGTTTGTGATTGTTTCTGTGTTTAACTGGATAATTTTGTCCTTTTAAGCTGTTGAGAAATCACAGATGTTATTGGGAATGTCTTGCCAGACATCAGAAATAGATTGAAATATACACTTGTCCTTCTCTTGTACAGTTGCACAGCTGATGCAAGAGCACTCTCCAATGCAGTCTTGCAGAAGATATAGTGGTGGAAGCCTGACTTTTTCATAGCGTTGTTAATATGGAGCTCAATCTACGCAGATGATGTGAATACTCTGCTTTTTGTGCTAGGGAAAGAAATAAACAAACAAACATAAAATAAGCATTAAGAGTTGTCTGACTTGAATCTGGGGTACTATAGAGGAGACCTGCGGTGCGTTCTCAGTGTGCTGGAGTCTGGGTGTTCAGGCTGTTGCAGTGACAACTTCTGAAAACGTGTGCATGTAATAGTGTTTTGCTTACTGTGTATGCTTGGATTAGTTAATCTGGGACTGTTTAAAACTTTCTCGGATTTCCCTTGAAAGATGAACCTTCTAAACTTTCCCAGGCTGAAATTTAGATTTAGTGTTATTTGTATTTTGATATGAGTGCATGTGAAAACTTTTTAAGTGTTAATGAAAACATATTAATGTTTCTTTGAATTTTTAAAGAATTTGATTGTTAATTTGGATGTAGTTTTGTATTTCAGTGAAATGGAACCTTTTCGCTGAAGAGTCATCAAACAGTAGGGTCTGGCTATCTGTTTCATTTTGGCTTTCAGTTTTTGCAATTCTAAGCCTTTTGTGTGGTATATAAATTGTTCAGCATGCTATGTGGTTTAAAATGCCCAGAAAAAGTAATTCGGGGAAAATTACCAATCAGTGTTGAATACATATACTTGTTCTAAGAGATCTGTAATCAAAGATAGTCTGTGGAGAAGAAAATTACTAGCCACTGAAGGTCTCAATATGTTGACTGTATCTAGCAGAAAATTATTTATCCAGCTTTCCTTTGGCACGAGTGAGTAACATCTATGCCGGTTTGTCTGTTTATTTAGTTTTTTCTTGTTACTATTGACAGAAAAAAACCAGAAACATAATATGGGAATGATTAATTGTGGGATGGAGCCATAGGCTGACTCATCCTATATAAACTAAGAACAGAAATATTAATGGAAGCACATTTCACCTAGGCTTGCTTTATTTTCAACAGAGTTGTTTGGACTCCTGAGACTTATCCTAACAATAGTTCCAGACATAATCAATAATAATTTTTATTGCTTTTGCAAAGTGAATTTGAAAACTGTATAAGTGAGACCGGGATATCTGGAGACGAGCTGCTTTAATCATTCCGCTGCCAAACTCTTGGCAGCACAATTAGATAGTCTTAAATTAATCCCATTCCTAAGCTATGGATATCATCTAGGACTGGAGGGGTGTCCTTAGCAGTGCTAGCCTGTCAGTGGTCTTTCCTAATATACCAAGATTTTCCCTTTAAGAGCTGCTAAGCTGAAGTACGCTTTGACTTTGTTACAGAATTTCATGATAACTGCCTGTCCAGGAAGAGTTATTTGATGGGTGGTGGTAAAATTCAAGACTGTTACAGGCTTGTGTTACTAGAAATTGAAAGATGTTCTTGGTGGCAAAGGGAAAGCGGTTTACGTATCATGCTGCTTTTTCAGGTGCCAAAATTTACTCCTATGGGACTAAGCAATGCTTTTCGTCTGTCATTAACTGATAGGAAGTTTAGATACTTTTGTCTCTCTAGATGGGTGCCCATCCTCTCGCTAGAATCACAATTCTGATATTAAGAAAATTTCTAAATCACTTAACATGAGTATTGTATAGAGTTTCTAATAGAAACAGGTATTTGCATAGGTGACTTCCTCCGAGAGAAAAGATACCTAGATTTAAGGTGCAGAGACATCAGGCATTGCCGCTGGACCACGGAATGTTGTACAGCGAGGTCCCGACATAGACCCTTCTTCATTTCACTGACCAAGTATTTATTCTCTGTGTGGAAGTGCTTGAAAAGATGTTCATTTACACGGAGGAAAAGGATTATTTGCACAACAGATGCTGTGTGCCTATAGCTTCTTGTGAGGGTGAAAATGAAGTGCCTAAGAAATCTGTATTCTATCAAAAAATATGTTGGAGTTTAAGATGTCTCCTAACATTATATAACACAAAAGCAAATTTCCCAATATTGGAGTCAGTAACGCTACAACCAATGAAGATTAGCTGAGGCTTTACCAGATTATATACTCTAACTTTAAGAGGATTTGTCAATAGGGAATGTAGAGTTGTGGTGTGGTGTGCTGGTTGTTTTTTTTTTTTTTTTAAATAAATTATATGTAGATGAGGCAAAACTTACCTTTGGAGAATAAATATGTTGAACTGAAAGAAATTTGAAATGTGCAAAATATTCCTTTTGTAATTTTTTATGGTTATTTCTCAGATACGAGCCTTATGATTGTAGATACTTCGCATGCAGTACTGAATCTGTTGTTCCCACTGTTGCCTTAATATCCATTCCTTTGATTTTGCAATGATATTTTTTTGTTTATTTTTCTTCTCTTAGCAAAGTAATTTGTATGTACCAGAGTTTCAGCTCGAGAGACGCCAACCAATATTTTCCTAGCGCATAAGGATGTAAGTCTACATTTAAATTTATTGTAAAACATTATGCTCATCTGTAATTATATTACTTTAAAATAAAGCCTTCATCCGCTCCAAGATCTTTTGATGTCCCTTCCCTGCTGACTCTTTTTTTTTTTTTTCCTTGTTCCCACTTACATTAATGTGAAGAGACAGCTGAGTAAATGCACAATGAACTTCAAAACCTAGTAATTGTTTTTCAGAAAGAATGAAACTTGTGAATTAGATATGGATTGTAAAAGAACACCAGATCTGATTAGTGTTCGTTCGGTTTGCCTGCTGGACCGTTCTGACACCTGTCTTCCTGCTTTCCCCATAAATGCCATTGCTGATCCCTCTATACTGCCAGTCACATGACAGCCAGGGAGAACTTGTGGGTGGGAGTTAAAAGACTCCCAGTGAACCTTGTCAGGCTTAGCAATTCATGAAACTCGACATAAAAGGCAACGTTAAACAAAGATGAGTTGAATCCATTTACATGCAAACTGTAGTTATCTGTATGAAAAAAGCCGGGAAGGGGGAATGTTGAAGGGGTTACTATTTCTTTCTTCCTTTTAGGATGTGTAGATAATGAGTTGTGTAAGGCTTAGAGGGGGGAAAATAAGCCAACTTTCAAGGCATTGAAAAATTGCTTTTTAGGAAAAACCCTTTTCATCCTAACCATCTGGTTGCATCTTGTTTACAGTGCAGTGTGCCAGTTTGTGCTTATTAATCATGCTTACACAAGTATCTTAATTACTCCCTGTGTAGCTGCTCTGTTTTGAACTCAAAAGTTGACCTTTCTCTTTTTATTCCTTTAAACCATTAATCATACATAATCAACGCCAACGGGGCAGAGCCATGGAGAAGGCTATCCAGATTCCAAAAGCCCACTTCAGTCCTGAGAAACCGTGTAGACAAGAGTGACTTCATTGCCATCAGTCAGGCATATCTTAATTAATGACCGCTTTGTGTGCGTGCCTACTTACACGCCTGTAACCCTGTTCTGTTTCCCCTCTTTTGCTTCTATCTATAGAGATAACAGTTGCTTCCCTGCCTTATGATACTGGAGATCATTTTATGGAGTCTCTGGATATAAAGGACCTTCAGAGACATTGTGCGACTGAAAAGGATCTGGTTCCCTGGTCTGTGTTCTGTTGTTGCTTCTGTGATAATTAAATTTTACAAAGGATATAGGATGGCCAGAAAAATTTCTAGGCTCTGGATTCTTCTAGGATAAATAACCGGTGGAAGAGGGTGAATTTCTCAGAAATAACTGGAGTAACAGATGGATTCCTCTTCTTTCCTGCCTGTCTTATTTAAAAAAAAAAAAAGGTGGTGGTGCAGGGGGAGAATAGAGAAAAAAATTATTTGAAAAAGGCATGCATGTGAGAAGACTGAAAGAGTGTAGGAATTTCAGAAACAGCTTTCTGGTTTCTAGTGTACTAGACAAATTATAGTATGCAAAAGTAATTTTGCCTGCCCTGAAACTCTGCAGCGTGATGAAAATTTTATCAGTATTCTAAAAAAAGAGAACTATCTAGTCTACTCATTTAGTCAGCTTACATGTTTGGGGGGGGGGGGGGGGGGGGACCGGAACCGATTTGCAAGTATGACTTGCATTTTCTCTCTACTGCTGTTGGATTTTTGTTGGGTTTACTATAAATACTGTATTTAGAATCTGTGCTGTCTAATCTCAGTTGTGCTAACTGGAGATGTGATTTCACCGACAGAAACTTTAACTGCAGTTCAGGCTTTCTTAAAAGCCTTATGATTATGTTATCATAATAAATAGTTTGTTTATTTTTATTGCTACCATGGAAAAAAAAAGTATTTCCCAACAAAGCACAACAGGAACAGAAAAAGATGAAAAACCTGTATCAGAAAATTTACATGATGAAAATTATTAGTATTTAATTCAGGTAAAAGCTTTGCCATTCCAAACGTAGAAGAATGTGCTGCTGTCTCTTCTTATGTTAAAAACTAATTGTTCACGAGCCGAGTACACAGTGTGTGAAGTGAACTGTTTCAGCCAGTCCAGAGTAGAATTGGGCCACTTCCATCGGGCTTTATATTTTATTTCAGTTAAAAAATTTATTTAGTCTTTTCGCATAGTTAGTGTGTCTCGATGTGCTTGTGCTTTTGATGTTTCGTAGAAGGTTCCTTCAGTGCTGTAAAACAGTTCAAGCACTAACAAATAAGCAAAATTTATTCTGAGAAAATTATTTTTGAGAACGGCTAGCTGAAACACTTTGATTTTGGGTAGGGGAACTCTTGCCAGCCTTAAACTATAGGTGAGTCTCCCCTCCCTTGTGGGCATCTGAAGACTTTTTCCAAGGACAGGTTGTAGGCTTATGTAAAACGGAACGATTTTGCTGATGAGATTCGGTATTGGTATAATATGCCCAAAGAGCAGGGTGAATAGGAGAGTTTTTTGTTTTTTTGTTTTTTTTTTTTACTTGTGTGTCAGGATGAGAGTGAACAGGCATCACTGGAGTTTTTTTTTTTCTTTTTCTGCTGATGTTATTCCATGTTGGAATAAAAAGAGAGGCGATTGTGTTAATTGATGTGACAAGATTGCAGACTTCTGGTGTTTCTGAACCTCGTGGTACTTCAAGTACAGAGCTGAGTCATGGTGGTAACTTCATTGTGACAGCACGAGGAGAACACGCTGATGACTTTGCCTTGCTAGCAGATAGCCTGAAGATGGAAGGTGGCTTACCAGCAGTGTAGCCCAGCTGACCAAATGTAGTTGTCCTAACCGGGACAACTGTTGTGGGGTGAGGAGTTAGTGATCCCTGTAACAGTTAACCCGTGTGGGGCCGGGGCTTTGCTCGCTGGGAGAGGGGAGCCTGCCAGCAGCTCCCACTCGGTGCCAGCGATTGTGCTACCTGTGTGTCCTTGCCTTTATCAAAAGCTGTACCAACAAGCTCTCATGTGTACATTCTTTTTATTTGAGACTAGAAATGATAAATAGAATTATTTTCATGAAAGAAAATCCTGTAAAAGCTGAAATGAACGAAATGTGGTAACCTTTCTAGGGACAGGATCTGCATGGCAGGCTGCGTCTTGGTTAGAGCTCTGTGCCATGCAGCACAGCTTAGGGTTCCCAGCATCTGAAGGGATGCAAGGTGTTTTTCTTTGTAGCGTTAGCTCCCATAAACAGCACGCTGAGAGATACTTATAGAGTCTGAGTGCTTTTCTTACTGGAATGGTAATGAACCAGCACCTCCTGGTGTAACGCGCAAAGCACTTGGCTTTCCTACGGGGGTTGCTACTTCTGCCCTCCTGCATGGCCATGCTCAACTGACTGCTACGTCATGCTTGCTTTGTTTCTTTTTGTTTGCTTTGAGCGTTTAAATTGTAAGTCAGACAGCTGAGTCAGAAGAGATTCTGCGCTGGAGGCATGCATCTTGAAATGTTTCTTGTGCCACAGTGTATCCAAAGGCATTCTGTTGAGGAGATAAATTGTAAGAGTTCTTAGCCTGTGTCATGTAAAGGTAGAGGGGGACTGATGGTGGGCCAGTAAAGTCACCCTTTGTCAGAAGCGAGGTTTATTACCAGAGTATTTTTCTGGTAGAAGCTCCCCTTCAGAAAATTCAGTTGGTTCATCTGCCTGTTGACAGCTTTTAATTTCATGTAAGCTGAAAGGATGACGGTGATGTTATACAGAAGAAATTCCCCTGATTTGTTGTAAATGAAGACAAGGTAGAAACAATTGTTCCCGTCAATGCCTGTTAAAATGCGGTGACCTGCTGTACCTTGTGTTTTACGTCTTCCTTCTGCCTCGTTCTGCTGTATAGCTGATAACTTGGTTATTAGGTCTCCATGTACTTCACTGTTTCTCCTCCTTCAGGTTATTTTATAGCTTAATGTTAGGAATTTATCTCCATAATCAGGAGTGAGGTTGTTTCCTGAATAAAAAAAAGTTTCCAGACTTTTCATCCCACATGCTTCTAATGGAAACACTTTGTTTGTAGTCGTTGTCATTGAAGACAGTGGTGCTTTATTGCCTGCTTTCCTCTTCAACGTGTTTTAAGCATGGCTTTTACTTCATGTTCATGATTATATATAGAGTTTCCATTTATGTAGTTCCTTCTCCTTCATTCTAGTGTCACATTCTAATGGAGAATGTTCCTATGGCGTATTCTGCCCTCTTGAAGTTGTAATGAATACGTGACTCTGAAACTAATTTTAATTGTCTTCTGTGAAGCTGGTTTGTTGGTTGATGTTACTTCATGAGTCCACAGCAGATCTGCAAGGGGGGAATGCCAATGTGAAACCCATGTGACATAATTTTAATTAGTCATGGAACACTGTGGTAAGAAAAAATAATCAAATATCCAGAATTGTACCCTGTGTTGGAAGGCAGGCTGCTGGAAAATGGCCTGTGTGCTCAATTTAATGTTCTTGGAACTGTTCATCTGTGTAACTGTGTCACTGCAGTGATGTGCCAACAAGTAGTTGTCAGCTTCTGTGTGTGAACACAAGGACATCCCTCACCTGGAAGGTGGCAGATTTTTTTCTTTTCCTCATTTGCCAGGTGCAATCATTTATATATACATACTATGGGAAAAAATAGCCCTCAGTTTTATGCAAAAGGTTAGTTTTGCTGTTTGTGAAACAGCCTCTGTTGTTTTGGTGGAGGAAGGATAAACAAAACTTTTCCTATTAATATTTTAAGAGTTTCCTTTGGATTTAGCAATTACATAAACTAGTTGTTTGTGTGAAAATTTAAATTTGTTATGAAGATGGAGCTTCATCTTTGGAGGCTGGATTGGCTGCATGTCCCATTGCCTCAGAAAGATGTTTAAGCCTGGATTCTATGAAACTCACGGGTATGAAGTTGGAAGGTGATGTTTTATATATCACTTTCTTGGCAGCAGCATTCATTGAAAATATTTCCTCTATCATCACTGACTACTTGTTTCCACTTTTGTGTCACCTCCTCAGCTGTCCTGGCATATCTGACAGGCAATGTGCTGTGCAAGCAGGCCTGAAAAAATGTTGGGAGGGAGGTGGAAAGACGGTAACATCTTAAACTGGTGTCATCGCTGAAGACAGCATGGCCACAAGCTGCAGCCACAGTTCTGGAGGGTTTCTTGGTCTGTTGGTGGGCTAGAAATACAGAGATATGTTGCTTATTTTGGCTTTTCTTCTTTTTTCTTAATATCCCCAGAGTTAGCTGTATCCTGTTTGTGTTTTTTTCTACATCACTCAGAAACCCTCAAACTAAGTTTTACCTGTCTATCCGTCTGTGTTACACACCTGTAGTACAGGATGGATGAAAGGATAGTGTATTAACATAGAATACAGTAAATGTTGTTTTGTATGATCGTGTTGTTACATGTTTGGAAAACAGCTTTATTCTTCAGTGTTTAAGTACTTGAATGCTAGCATGAAAAATTCAGTAGAAGGAACAAAGTGGGTGAAAGTCTTAATGCACATAAACCAGTTGCATTATGGCTAGTGTTTCATATTGTATATTGAAATATGGATTGATATTAAAATAGATTTCTGATTTTCTATAATTAAAATGCTCTGTTCATAGAAAGCATCTTTTCTAATTTTGTCTTGCATTCTTGTGTTGCGTTTCACCAATAAGCTGTGTAAGTTCTTGGGGGTGGAAGAAGTCCATTACAACCAACTAATATGCACAAATCTTTTGAGTGATTGTGAGTATGATGAAAAGGATGTTGTAACAGCTGGTCTGATGAGCTACTGTTATATTTCTTCCTCTTCTTAGTGGTGCAGGTACTAACTTGTTCATAATATGTATATTATATTTTTGCCTAGCAAGTGTATATATTTTTTTGCATGTGGGTATTATTATTGCCCCCCAAAATAAGCAAATGCATGCAACCAGCCCCCAAAACCCTGAGTTATCTGAATACTAAATTAGGGATTATCAGTATTTAGTAATGTCTTTGTTGACAGAGTCCCTGATAATATGCTGCAGTGTAGATTAAAATTGCCTGATTTTCTTATTGCCTCTGTTGCAGATGTGTTGGGGTGATGTCTCTAACAATCGTACTGGTTCCTGCCTTCCTTTGTGGGTTGATATCATTGGAAGAAATATTTCAGCATGTTTTTGAGTGAATTACTAACATTGCAAGTAGAATTAATAAAGTGGCCAAATTAATGCCATCCTTTACACAGCGTTGGACTGAACTGTAAATGAGCCAGTTATACCTGTTTATATACTGTGAATCATTTTGTGGATTATCTCAAATGTTGATCTGTCCTTGACATCACTTTGGTGCCTGAGCTAAACCCTTGGAGATGATAGCATTAGTGCAGTGTCAGTTTTGTCATTTGGAAGCCTTCCTCAGTCAAATTGCAGTCTGAAGACAGTCCAATATAACAGTACACAGATGTCTTTTAAAACTTGTCTTTAACCTTCAAAGATTACTGAAGGATAGCACAATAAACTTTTTTTTTAATTCAAAAAACAATTTAAAGATATATTTATATTTAAGGAGAGCTTGAAAGTAGAGACTCTAGTCGTGAAGTACTGCTATGGTTAGCAATCTCAGCGTGGTTCTTGATTTCTTTATATTACAGTAGCTAATTTAAGTTTTGCAGATGGAAAGTCTTGTTAGGACTCACTTGATAGCAGCATTAAGCAGCACACCATTTTTTTAAATAAAATATCACTTTTTTGCACTTAGATTCACTTAACATCCACACTTTCGTTAAGTAAGAGTACTTGTTTCTAGAATTAGGAAAATATTATCTTCTCGATAAAATAGTGCTATTGTATAACTTTTTGATATCTTGCAGGGGAAAAAATGTTATAATGTTTCAGGAGAAGGGAAAAGTTGTACTGTTATGCTGGATAACATAGCTTTAGTGTTCATTTTTATAAATATGAAGTGATTTTTGTACCAAAACTGCAGCCTGTGTTTTTCTGGCTATCAGATGAAGATTATTATGGATATTGGATTTATTAATTTGTTTTAACACTAGAGTTCTGTTCTTTCCTCTTTCTTAAATGTGTTGTCCCCACCCCCCGACTTAGTTGCAATAAACTGTTTAGAGAAGAAATGATCAGTGTGTGACCAACTCTTTTACTGGAGTTAATGCCACTATTTTTGCTGTGGTACATCTAGTGAAGTCAAGTCGCGGCAGTGGAGCAGCCTGCCTGCTTCCAGGTAGGGTATTATCATGATGCAGTTTGACGATACATTCACTGAAACATGTTGTGGGTTTGTTTAAATATGTTTCAATGATAAAATATGCATTTAATCTCAGGATTAACACCAAATGGACTCTTACATTTCTGTTCCCAGTTGTACTGGACACCACTGTCATGCTGAATAACTGTGCAAGTGCCACAGTAAAATTTTCTGAAGCTTTGGAAGAAATTCTACCCTGTTATTTGATCACTCTCTGGTCTTAAGCAAAACAAATAGGGTTGACTGTTTCTTATTCCCAAGGATATTTGCATTAAACAGAAGAATAGAGATGGGAAGGGAGGGGCAGGAAGGAACAAGATTATTTAGCACATGAATATTGAGCTGTATTATTTCAGATTAAAATTCTCATAGTAAACAACTCTTGTTTAAATCCTTGTGAAAATGAGAGATCTCTGTGTGAAATTAGCACGTTTGTTCCAGTGTGGCCTGCATAAGGCCATTGCCCATCTTGGCATAGGTGGTTGGCATTTAACTGTTCCCATTTGCAACAGCTTAGGAACTTGTCAACTAAGCTCTGTGGTGAAAGCCTAACAGAGTTGCACTATACTGTGGCATCAGTTCTTGGTTTTGTTCCATCTAACGCAGCTAAAAAGGCTACGCATTAATCTAGAAGGTAATTAATGTAATCATTCACTATTGATGCATTGTTGACTCTGCAAAATCTGAGCAGTTTTAACACGCAGACAGCATGAATTGCTTTAGTTAAACCATGAAACGCCTGCTACAAGTGAAATTCTTTTTGGCTAGATTCTTTGCTGAATACAAGCCACCGCTGACAAACACTGAAAGATAGCTGTATGCTTCGACTTGCCTCTTTGCTCTGGAAATCCTTCATTTGAGATGACCTTGCCTATTGCTGGCTCCAAATTGTGCCTCTCTGAACTTCTAAGTGGAAGCATATATGTAAGGTAGGTGAGGAGACAGCCATACTGCTTCGGCCTCTCCTGTCTCAGGATATCTGACCAAGACCACACCGTGGTCTGTGACTCCAGGTGGGAAGAAAGCAAATAGAAAATGAGACTAGGCACAACCAGTGCTGCAGATTCTAGCCAGTTAGTTCATTGGAGGTTTTTATATTTCTTCACAGCAGTGCTTCTATAGTTTGGCTTTTCTTTATTGTGTGGAATATTTAGTTGTACAGATTTGCCTTTGGGACTAAGAAACATTAAAGAACAGAAACCTCCAAAACCCCCTAACCCTCTAGTTTTCTTCCAGAAAGTGTCTTGTTTGCTCATGTCATCATTGGTATTTTTATTTTCTTAAAGGTGTAAAGTACTTAGGTCATTTTAACATAGACACTGGCAGTACTAAATGTTGACTTAATGTTCTAAAACACATAGTAGCTGTGGATTTCATTTAGCCACTGAAAGTCTATGGCAGCCATAGGCTATTAAGAGCATGAAAATGATAGGTTGCAGAGCCTTTTCACCTCCAGGCTGTCTCCTCTAGTACATATGTCTATGGAATTGTAGTAATTAAAGGCTCCTTATGTTTTATGATTTCAGATGCATGACTTGAGTCTTAGCCTAATTGTTTAATGAACAGTTGGAAAGTTTCCTTGATCTTAAGCCGTTACTGTAGGCTGACTGTGTTTTGAGCCTAAGCAGAAAGACGACCAGTTCATGTTCTTTTCTGTGTGGTTGACGCTTCAGGAGTATGTGACAAACACATATGGTACGTACTGGGCTGGCCCACTACTGATATGCCTGTCCTGAGAACAGAAAATTTTTTAGGTTGGTGAGTGATTTCACTTACTGTTCCCCCAGCTGGCACCTTTCTCCTGTGTCAGTAGGAACAATCCACCTACATTTAACTGCTGCTGTACGTTCAACTCTTATTTGAAGGAACCATCTCCTCTTATTCAAGGAAAGAAGTAGAACAGCAACAAACTTGAGAGGTGCTTAGTGAGAAATAAAATCCACGTCAAGTTTATATGAGTGCATGTAATGATAAAACAATTTCATTTTTAATGAGTTGCTTGTAAAATGGTGAGTTTGCATTTTAACATGCAGAATTTTGAAGCGTCAGCTCTGTGGAAAGAATTGATCTCTTCTGAAAAATAACTTTGAACATCTCAAGGTTCTTAAAATAAGGAATTCTTAAAAACAATCACTTTCCTGAATGAAAAAGTGAAGTTACATAAACTTCTGGAAAAGAAATCTGAAATTATACTTTCATTGTTAATATTTTGCATGGCTTTCCATGTGCTTTCTGCTTCTCCCTTCTATTTGATTTATTATTGAAGAGAGAGTTGACAACGAAATACTTGTAAATGAGATGACTTCAGGGAATCCATGTACTGGCTGTTATTTAATGGGTGTGGTAATTCTTCTTAGTTGGGATGCTTTCTTGTGATTTTGTAATCCTTCCTATCTGTCAGCCTAGGTTTTTGCCTCTTAGGGAAGCAGTTTTCAACTTTGATGTTCTGCTTAATAAACAACCATACTAAACACCACATTATGGCTTCTGTTTGGGGTTCAGGTCTTAGTGCTGCTGAGGAAGGGGTAACCTGACTGTCCCTTTATAAGGCTCTGGTACAGCTGATGTGTGACAGCCCTGCTTCCTTCTCAGCTTTGCTCCTTGGTGGGATGCTTGGGGTCCGGCATCTCCTGCATCCCTTTGCCTCTCATCTTTGGGAGATGAGCATTCCTGTTCTTGTGGGTTTTGTCCATTCAGAAACACTGCAATATGCGCTTTCCAGGTTCAAGAAGATTGGCCTGTCCCTGTCTGAACAAATCATGTGAATCTGAGTAATTTTTGCCCTGGGTATCTACCTTCTGTGGGACTGACTGCTTTTACCTACATGTCTAAGCAATCTTTTGTTTTGTTTGTTTGTTTGTTTTGTTGTTAGTGTGAAAGATTTCAATTCTGATTACAATATTGAGTCTGGCAGCCTGATACAGTTTAGCAGTTTATGATGTAGTACTTGTAATAGTTGGTACTTGTCTGCACAGGAATCTACCAGAGATTTTTTTTTTTTTTTTTTTAAAAGTATCCTAGATCCTCATATAAGATATGTTGATTCAAGTTCTAAGAAGAAATAGACTGCAAGTTCACTAAGCCCCAATTGTGTGTTGAACTCTTCCTGTAGGTATGCATAGTGAGGATACATGTATGTCACTTTATATGGAACTTGTATGTATAAAGTGCATATACATAGAGTAAAATATAAACATGGATTTTTTTCCCAATTTATTCCTTTGCTTTATTCTCTTAAAATAATTTTCCCAAACCTCCCGATTGCCTAGCTAAATTATATAATGAAGAATAATGAAAACGTGAAATGATCATAATGCCTTTACTGTAAGGGAAAGGTTGCTATTAATATTTTGTTTATCCATAATTGAGTTGTTTGGAATCCCTTTCATTTACAAGGACTCTCCCCTACTTCCCCTTGAAAGTAAATGCTGTGAGTGTAAGTATACTTTTCTAGTAGTATTAATAAATATTTGCTTGACTTTTAGTCTCATTGATCTTTAATCAATTCTTAGTATTTGTGTTAATTGAAGTTACAAAGTTGTAAAAACTTCCTTTCTGTACTAAAACATGAATGCTGATTTTTTTTATTTGTGTATGTTTTACAGATACTACACCATGTCATTTATTTAATTTGACTTGGCCATTAGAGAAGATTAAAGCTGGCTTATTTCTTAGACATATGCTTAACAAAGAAGGATTTTAGAAACATCTGTGCAAAAACATACAACATCTTCCTGCTTTCTTATCAGTAAATGCAGCTGTTCCTGTTTTTAAAAATCAGATGAGTGTGATAATGTGGAGTAGCAATGTTTGAAGGCTTCATTTTCTGATATCTGAGACATGTTTCTTTTTGCTGAGCTTGGACAGGTAGAAATAAGAAAGATAAATTTACATCTAATGCTGATTCTACCACACCCCCACGCTCCCTGCCCCCAGTATCAGAACCTGTCGGCAATGTCATCTACTAAGTGAATTGCAGTTTCTCATTGCATATATGCTGGGATAAGGATAATTAGTCTGTACTCTGAATAGTGTGAAATTATATGCAATAACGCTGCTGTTTATGTAATTTGAAATTTCTATCAAACTTAAAAATTCAAAAAAATATTATGAATTACTGCTAATAGAAGGCAGGTAACTTCTACTCTTCACAAGAGACATGCTACCAAAAAATCCAAACCCAAATTGTCTTTTTAGTAGTTTTATTTTTAGCTTAAAGTACTTTATCTGTTCACTATATGTATTGACACATCCATGCGAGTGATACAGGAAACAACACTGTTGAGAAAAATGGATGTCTAAATCCATTTTGTAAACATTGTTAACTATTTTAAGTAGCTAAATTAGAGTTTTACCTTGTGATTTTTACAGTTCATTTCAGTTTTGCTTTGTTTCTTTGTTTTGGAGCCAAGTGATGTGAGATGACCTCACATTTGGTCTTTCAGAATGGATAAACATAGTCAAGCAGAGCAGCCACAAAACTGTGTTTCATGGGAATCTCTCTCTGGCCAAAACCCCATAAACTAATGACAATGTACATCTTTTCATCTAGAAACCTTCTCGTATATGTTGGTTGTAATGTGTTATGAGTTAAGTGCAGCCACGTTAATAATAGTAGGGTAAAATCTTACCTGCATGGTCACGTATACCTCATCACCATAGCCATAAGTACTTCTGTTGTCATATCAGTAATTTTTTAAATTCGAGCTTCATAAAAGTCTTTAAGCATCACGGATGACTGCTGCTTCTTAGAGCCACTCCGAGGTTTTAGGCCATATTGAGAGGCTAAGTTCATATTTTTATTTTTTTTTTTTTTTAATTAATGGCAGTATAGAACAACCTACATAGTTTATTGGTTTCTTTATTTATTTATTGCTTGGGTCTCTCACTGAAGTCTCAAGCAAACCTGATCATGCTTGTTGTGAGATCTGGCTGGATTGTGCCTGGCAGTTTGTCTCCTGTTTCTAGATGGCTAATCAGTTTTTCACAATGAGATGGTCTTGTAAGGAAATCTGGGAAATCTCAGACTGAAAGCTTTTTGTGAGGAAAAGAAAGTGCTTCATGGGTTTTGTTTTAGTAGTTAGAAGGCTCTTTAAATAGCTGTTGCAAAACCACAAATAGAGAATTGTGGTGGAGGGGAAGTTTATTTTGGGTTACTACAAGTTGGTTAGAAGATCAACTTAAGCTAAATCAGTTTGCGTTGCCTTTGAGTGAAATAAGAGTGTAAGTATAGATGTTTGCATCAGTTTGTCTCGAATACTTGAAAAACGTAAGTTTTCAGTGGTGCAGTAGTGAGGCTCTTGTGTAAACTGTCTTACTCTTCAGCTACTGAATTTACTATCTAGAAAAGTTTGGGACTTCTATCAACAAGCATTAACTACTGAGTCCTGGAGCTGCAGGAAGTCTGGTTTACAAATATGGTTTTACAATGTTAATCGCAACATCTAACATAGTCTTTTTTACTTCTTTTTAGGATCCTTTATATTATCTCCTTTATTGTTTCTTGCAGGAGCTCATTTTTTGATTTAATACCTTGGAAAAGCTGTGTCTTATTCTGGTGGTTCACCTTGAGATTTGATGAGAAGCGGGCTAACTGCTGCTTCTCCATCACTTGTAAATTGTTGCTTTACAAAATTATGCTTGGTGCTATGGGGCTGAAATCAGGGGCAAAATCAAAATACCATTTTCAAACATACAGGTTTCTGGTTTTAGTAGCTTTAAGATATTCCTTTTTGACTGTTTGTGTCAGATTCCATCACGATTAAAATTATTTCTGAAAGATTGGATTTGCATTCCTACTCCGTGAAACAAATTTAACTCTTGGTTGTATAGCTGGAGATCAGTATATGAAAGTGAAGAAAATTTTCACCTAGTGTTCATATTTGCTGTAATCAGATTTTTCAAAACCTCTATTGTTCTTTTTCATTGCAAAAGAAAGGAACTTTACTGTTGCTTTGCTTTTTGCTATGGTAAGATACTTAGTAGCAAGTGTATTTTCATTGTATAGTCATAGAACTTAAAGCCCTGCATCCCAGGTCACGATCCCAGATAGGATACCAGTATTTCAGGTTTTTCTTCGGAGCAGGGTGTTTTATGCAAAACTGGTAAAGCCGGGTATAAAATGGGATAGGTCAAGCTAAAACTGTAAATAAAAGTTCTATTTTTCTTGCAGGGAGAGGGGAGGAGGGCACATGCTTTTGTCAGCACTTGTAAACTTACGACTAAATAAAAAGAGACTGATGATAGATGTTCAAGAAAGGGGATAAAAATTGCCTCAGTCAAAATGTCTTTACATGCCATCATTACGAGGCCTTTTTGTAAAAAGTATGCAATGTTGGAAACGGAACAAGCTCCTCCTTCAGGAGCTAAAATGATTTAAATTATTGCTGACTCACTAAAATTTGTAAAGAATAAATCCTGTTTAGAAATGGGAAGCCAGATACTTGACCAGTCATGCTTGGGTTGGTTTTCTAAGGCTTCCTATGTTGTTGGTGCTTAAACAGGAATTCTAAATTAAATAACCGCTGGATACTGCGGTATGATAATTATTGAGTTGCTGAAAAGACGTAGATTCTGGTTTTTTAGCACTCCTTCTATGGCTGTGTTTTACCAGTACTAATATGTTTACCTGTATCAGTTTATTCCAGAAGTCTTTGCTGTTTATCTTATTTTTATGAAGTAATTTTATTTCTATTAATATAAGTAATAGAAGATTTTGGCAACTGGATACACAACAGACATGCTGTCTATTTTCTCTTCTTCATTTATTTTTCTCTTGTTACAGTCATCAAAATGTTGACAGCTGCATAACTCTTTTTAAAGCTTTCATATCTTGACAGATATTACAGATATTTGTCATTTTACTTACAGTAAGTGACAGCTAAATTAGCTTTATGCTGTATTGGAGGATATCTCAGATGTAGTGAGTCCAGTCAAATTTATATTGCATTTCTTTAATGTGCAGCTGATTTTCGAGTGGTTATTAAGGAATGAACAGCAAAGAGGTACATGAAGAATGTGAAAATCTTGAGCTAGCAGATATTCAAGGTTAACAGATGAGAAATATGTTCCCCTTTTATTACTTCTATCATGTTGGATAGTCTAGTTTTTCCTTCATTTTCACTTCTTATTTCAGTTAGATGTGGGGTTGAAGATCTATACATTAATCCTTCTTTAATAGATACCCACTTCCCAGCTGAGTATTTAAGGCTGCCGGCAGATAGTGTAGGTGTTTATAAGTCACAGTGGAAGCTACCGAGTGGAACAGCATCAATACAGCATTGCTGCACCTACCTACCGTACTTTTAGTTAAGTATGGTTTATCTGTTGACTGGCTGCAATATAGATGTATTTCAGGATGTTTATGTACGTTTCTCTTTCAAAACTTTGGGTCAGACTTAGGATTGGAAGAGAACAAACGGAACTGCTGAACGGAAAAAAAAACCCAACCCTATCTTTTTGCTGTCAAGTAACTTATTCAGTAATGACACTACTTTTTTGTGCTGTGCATAAATACAAAGCACAATTAATAAAATTGCAGTGGGTCTTTAGAGCAGTACAGTAAGAGTGTCTGCAAAAATGTACTTGGCAGGAGGGGGAGAGGAAGCAAGGGGGGGAAAAAGAACCTGTTGCCTTTTATCCAGGTAGCTTAATTACTCAATTGCGTGTTTCTCACAATTGTCTGTTTAAAATGCTGTCAGAAATGGAAAATTCTGTAGTATGGTATTTTCACATTTTAGTATGTTGAATGTATTGTAATGATAGCCAGACTTTCAAATTACTATAAATGTTTCAAAGATGAGTTATACGTGTTCGATGTGTTAATCTACTCTGTTCTGTTACTGCTGGCTTACTCTTGGGAATCACACTAGCATTTGGGCAATTAGTATTTGGAACAAGTCACTGTAAGGTTAGCGTGGTGTTTCTCAAATCAAAGTAGAGGAATTGAAAGAAGCCACTAGAATTGTAAAAGAATAACTGTTGTAAAAGTGTAATTCACTTTAAATACCATTTCTTACTCCAGAAAATTTTTGAAACCTGGAAAGTAATGTTTGTGTCCTGATCTTTTATTTTTTTTTTCCCCACTTTTAAGTAAGATTTAGGATTTTTAGTTTTGTTGTTGGTTTTTTTTGGTGTGGTGTGTTTTTGTTTTTTTTTGGGGGGGTAGGTGTAGCGTTCTCTGAAAATAATTTATTTTTAGGTAGGCTGAAGTTTAAGTTAAGCAATGCAGTTTCTCCTACAGGACCACCAAAGCAGGCACTCCGTTGTGTGTGTGTATATGCACCACTTTGCATGCTGAGGAGAGAAAAACCAAGAGTGTTGAGTGAAAAATTATTTTTTGGGGTTACTTTTGGATACTGGCCTGAATCAGGCACAGTGTTACATTTGTTCCAACTGAAGCTGATGCTGAAGAAGGTCACCTACTGACCTCTGAGAAGAGAAGGTTTACAGCAGTGTTATAGAGAATCATATCTTAAGTAGAACACGGTCTTATATTCTGTTTAAAGAATATTTTTTTTCTTTCAGTACTACAGATGTAGCAGATATGTAGCAGGGAATAATATTTATTGGTAGAGAATTTCTTGAGAAAGTCTCTAAAGTGGAAATGCAGCAAATTACAAAAGCTGCAATAGAGCTTTCACACTTCCCCTGAAAAGAATGTTTGCTTTAAATAAAATAAAATAAAATCTAATGCATAAGAATTTTCAGGGGATGGATGTACGCTGTAAAGCTTTATCTGCTTTACTTCACAGCACTGAAGGTAGGCATTTCGCATAATCCTGAATGCGGGTAGCTACAGCCAGTGATCCTATCTATCAGTACATACTGAATTTGATCAGTTTTCTTTCTTGTTCTCGAATGAGAGCTTTCTGAGTCCAGAAAAATTCTATAGCTTATTTAGCTGTCTCTAAAAACAATAATAGGCCTGTTCAGATTTTATCTGTAACTTTACTTTGTGTTGAGCAGTATTTGTAATGCTGTCATAAACTATACTAAAGCACTGTTTCCTAGGCTTTAGTGATAGGATAAATATTCCCCAGGAACACGCGAGCAGAACATGCAGATTGTTTAGCGTGGGTTAAACGCACCTATCTGGAACATAACCATGTTAATGTTACATCTTTCAGATTTGGCAGGAGCCTTAAGAATGTAGTATTTCAACATTGGTTTTATTGAAACTTGCTGCAGAACTGGATGGGATTAATAATGGATGAGATATATCACACTTAGTACAGTATTAAATTCTGGTAGTGGAAGGATGCAAGCCAGTTCATAACCTTACAAGAACATTGTGTGCCACGGTAATCTTGGTAATACCGTACAGTCAAATCGACGATGAATAAATGCTGAACTCTGCTTTCTGTCAGAAACAGTACTCATGCAGTCTCTTGTCGGTCATTGTGCATGCTGTCCTAGAGCAGGTCACCACAAAGATCGTAAGATTAAAAAATGTTATGGATTATTCTAGCTGCACAACACTTTATAACGAAGGTGTTAAGGCCCTTAATAAGGATGGGCAATTTTGCATGTTTCGGTTCTTGGGTGAGCAGCTTGAGAGCAGAGGCGTGTGTATGTAAGTGAAGGAGTACCTCCCTCTGGAACATCTCTGTTTATCAGAAAAATATTAAAATAGAAGGCTGGAATAAATCTCATTTGTAGCCAGTAGGCAATTGATGCTGTATAGGCTTTTATTCCAGATGTGACAAAAAGAGGAGGCAAGGCCCCAGGGACATGCCTTACAGGCTACAGCTTTTACCATAAAGCACATCTGGGATCTATCAATCAGTAGCTTTCCTTGTGCAGGTTGCGCCTCCTTTGTACTTCTACGCTGCTTTACTGGAGATTTCTGTCATCATTTATCAGTTGGGTGGCTGCTGTCAGTCCCCACCTTCTTTCATTCCAAGGGTTACCAGCATCCATTCTTAGGAACCTTATCACCTTCCTTTAAGGTGTTTGGTGATGGATAGGGAAGAGATGGCTCTCCTCTCTCTGTATAAGCTAATAGGTCTTCTGTCACTTCCAATTTGAACTAGTGAGGCATCAGAAACTGTTACTTTACATTTTCTCCCCTGGAAAACAAAACAAAAATGAATAAGGCTCTTTCAAGCTGCAGTGGAATGAATTTTGAAATTTAAACCACCTACTTTTCTTTGAATAGAAAGGTTATAACAAAAGACTGTGCTTTCACCCATCAGAACGTTGTACTTCGGGGGCAGGGGTGAAAGACTTTAAAATGTGGTTACTGTAATGCCTGCATCTCTCCAAACCCGCACCTTAGGAAATGTTTTTAGCGAGCAGAAGGGAGCAGCCATAAGCACATAAGCCGTGGCCAGCAGCGGCCAGCACCTCTCTCCCTGCTGACGTGCAGGTGTGGGTAGCTTGTGCAGCATACATGTAGCAACACAAAACGTCATCTTGGTAGCCCCGTGGGGCCAGTGGCTTCTTTTTGGCCTGTGAAAGCTTTCCCTGTAAGGCTGACCGAGGTAAGGACAAGATCTGTCTTTTTTGGAAAACCAAACTAAGGCCAAATGAACCAACCGCTTGAAAAACCCAGTGTCCAGAAGACTGTTGTATCTGGTTGCTCAATTCACTCTGTTTTTGAAAAGTAGCTCGGCCTTTGTGGAGTGGAAAAATTGTTTAAACAATATAATGATTCTCAAAAACTGTATTTATTAGCTATTGCTCTGTCCAAGAGGAGATTTTGCATTTTTGATTCCCAAGCTGGGACTCTGTGATGGGGACAAAGAAATAAAATACACTTCAAAATGGGAGAACCTCACACAGGGTGCTTGAAGGGATCTGTTAGGGTTTCAAGTGGGAACCTGACACTTGGAGAAGAAAGGTGTGTCCTCAAAGGTTTATATTAGGAAGGGAAAAAAATAATGAAGGTTCAAGTAAAAGTTTTAGCTTTCTGCAGTTACTCCTTGATCAAAATGCAGACCAGGCTAGTAAATGCTTGAAATATGATTGTTAGAGGCTACTCTGAATTTTTATTAGGCATTCTGAAATATTTGTTTTAACTTTGAAGAGTGTATCAATTAAAAAGAGATGGTGCCTTAGAGAAATGTTTACAATAAATGCCAAATGACTGAGCTGGCCTCTTGTTATTTGAAGTGTTAGTTCTGAGGCAAGGCTATAAAGCATGTTGATGAGGAAATGTGTGTGTGGGAAAAAAGTATTTGATTTTCTATGTTTACAGGTAAAAGATTTATTTCCAGGATTGTTATTCTTGTTAGGACTATATTTGCAGATCCCTATCAAACTTGAGATAAAGTTTTTGGGGGTACTGTATATACTGAAACTGTACTTTTCCCAGAGTGATGGATAATCTCAATGACAGTTAAAATCTGGGGAAAGTAACACAGTCACACTGTACACGGAGAAATTCAGGCAGCCATGGGTTTTCCCAGTATTTTGAAACACTGCCTGGTCCCTGACTTGTGTTGCCAGACTGCCTCTCAGCAGTGAAAGAATAATGCATTTTTCTTAACAACTGTATAAGAAAACTAAAAGACATTAGAGTTTTCCCTTTGTTTTTACTAGTTCAAAATGGATCTGAATTTCACTGAGAGGAAAGTTTTTTTTATATAAAACAGCAACATTCATTTTGCTTGGCTCTACAGTTCAAAAACTTAAAATTAAGGAATCAAACTACTTGGAAAAGGAAAAAGAATTAAAAAGCCTGTCACTCCTCCTTGCCTGGGTTCCATGCTGTGATTGTCACAACCCAGTGTTCTCAAGGAACTGCTCAGAGTAGCCGTCTTTAGCAAAACGTACCTGTTAACTGGTTTTGTCCCCAAACCTGTTTTGTTTTTAAAGCTACACTTGCTTAGTAAGCAAAGATGCTATAAGATGTCTTTTTATGCTGAAATATTTTTTTTTTTGCTCAGAGACTAAATGCATATATATATTTTTATATGTTTGGGTTCTTTTTTAATGTTTGTTAATGAGATTTTGTAACCAGTAAATGATGTCTGAAACCTCACTGACATGCATATGGGGTGATGGCCATTGGTACTTTATCTTTGGAATGGCTCTAAAACATAATTAATGAGATCTTTACACTTTGTTATATTTCTCTTCCAGTCGCATTTAGTATTTCATTGAATTTTTAATTATAACAGTTCTTATGCCATAGATCTTGTATTAGGATTTTGTTTTTGTTTTTGGTTTTTTTTTTTGGTTTATTTTGCTAGTTACACTTAAATTTCATTCTTTATAGTCTCCTAGAGTTCAAAATAATGCATACTTATCTACCCAGACCTATAACTAGTTCTGCCTTGCCCTACTTCTGGGATCATTCCTGTACATGTAATGATACCAATAAATAAAAAGAAATCCTTAGATACTTTTGCTAGAGGCTAAAGATGAATCTACATGAAAGCATTTCTAGGGTCTATATTTTTCTTGTCAGATATAAAACCTTTCATGTTTGCTAGTTGGTTTGTATAAAGAGAGAGTCCCTTGGCCCTCCATGATGCTTGTGACTTCTTTTGTCCTGACAACTAAGGGTGTTCAGACAAATCCTGGGTTTACACTCCAGGCACTTGCTCTCTTCTTGGCTTGCTGGCAAAACTTTCTGTGCTGTCGAGGATACAAGTATAACTGGGTGAGGTCAGGAGACGGGACTGGAATTCTTTGAATGGGATTCTCCTGCCGATAGGTGTTTTTGCAATGTCTGTATAAATTTGAATATTTACGGAAATCTTTTGTAAAAGTGGAAGATTGGAAAAATTACAGCACCTAGCAGGAACAGGGCTGTGATGATAAAAGTTGCTATTGCTTTTAGCAGAAGTCAAAAGAAGGGAAGAAATTCTTAATAGATCCTCCCTCCTGCAGACCTACTCTGTTGCTTGTATTCAATGTATTAATGATACATGTCTTGCCCTTTTTCAAGATGTGGAAGGCTTGTGTATCCCACTAATCTGTTTGAGTTTTTGGTATCTTGGTATGTTCCAGAGTTATTTGCAGTAGGTCTTGACAACTGTTGTAGGTAGATGTTTTCTCAGCTAGTTTTTTGTTCTTGAATTTTATGTCCCTGTTTCATTTTCCGGATTTTTTTGTTTTTTTACAGTCTTGGAAATATCTGCGAGCTCTTTGGGTAAAGGCTGTTGCCTTCGTTGAACTTGGTTGAATGTGACTGTTATGAAAACAAGGTAAAGAGGTTGCTGCACCTGTGGTGGTGTGACTTGACAGCTTTACCACTCCCCCCTGAAATATAAAGCTGGAGGTGAGAACTTCCGAGACCGGCTTTGCTCCACAAGAATATTTCTGTGCAACAGCCAGGGTGACGTAGTCGCTCACCGTCAAACTAGGCTGAAGAATTTTGGATAACTCAACTCTTTCTATAGAACAACTGCTCTTCACCTCTTTTTACGTTTGTACACTTGCCAGAGTTCTTTTGATGCCTTGTCTCAGGCCTTTTTGTTCTTGTGTTGTCTCAGGAATTCTTGTCAAGTGGCAGCTTATCTTTAGCTCTTCTCTATTTAGTTGGTATTTTATTCTCAGCAGCCTGCAATTAAACTAACCCTGTGTAGTCAAACAGCGACAAACTCTCAAGGGTCTGGTAGTAGCAGTCACAAATTATGACAAAGCACTTCTGAAATGGAGAAGGCAAATCACAAAAATAGGATTGAGCACGGGGTCTGTGCTGCTGGTGTCCGGCATATCCACTGCGGGACGTCAGGTCAGAGATGCTTTCTGCGTGGCACTGCATGTTCTGCCTCAGAGGAGGAACACCAGGGTGGAAAACAATGAAATGAGGAAACTGGCATGCAGTATCTTCATAGTCTAACTTAATATTGTTCAGTACTAACAAAATAATTGCAAAAAATTTTTAGGAGCTTGGTAAATAGATGTATGTGCAGCTTCAGGTACCTCCAACTTCCATAATGCATGGTCACAGGCAAAACCCAGGCTGTTCTAAAGGAATAATATTGTCCACTTGGACAATCTACTTCCTTCTCCCTTGCCTATTCTAGTGCTTTAAGTCTTCTCTACAGAGGTGGCCGTGACTGTAATCTGATTTTCACTGGCTTCATGTTCTGTACCTCAGCTATGATCAAAATCATGTTGGGCAAAATCTCTAAACTAGCAGAATGGCACCTTCTTCCTCATAGTTATGTGGGAAAACCAGGACGCTGTACAGTAATCCTGGTAGTAAACAAAATACCTGTTTGGATAACTGTATTACGTTAGGTTATTGTATTCTGTATTGTGTTTGAGAGGAAGATATACAGTCTCATACCAAAGGTCTCTAAAGATAAAACCCAAAAGAAATCTTTGATTTCATGTGAAATGTAAATAAGAACATAACTGCCACTGATGACGGTGGGGTAGAAAAATGAGTTTTCAGAATTTTTTCCATGCTAAAAAGGATTGTGTAAAGTATTTGCTGATTATGACAGTTTGGAATAAGTGGGTGGGTTACATTTTTTTGGGTATATTGTTTCCCAGGTGGCTTTATTCTTTTTTCAGGGGAGAGTAAAGAGCATGAAATTTGCTGTGAACTTCAGTAATCCATTTCTGGTTTTGCTTTATCTTGGTTGATTGGTTTGCTGGCCCTGTGTGAGAGAAGAATTTGTTTGTTTGTTTTCTAGTGCTGATGCTAGGACACCTTACTTTTTTTGAGGAGCTGTAATTCTTCCTCTATTTGAAGTTGGGAGGGCTTTTCTATATTTTCTTTCCAGATTAAAAAAAACAGATGCTAAACAATGTAACACATGAAAACTGGCAAAACTGAGAATTTTTTGAGCAAGTTCACCAGGGTGGAAGCAAGTTTTGGTTTTCCAAACTGTTCTCGGGGAAGGTGCCGCTGCATCTCTGCAAGTGTCTTTTGTCCTCAGATGCTGTTTTTAATGATGACAGAAAATTGTCGGGTGATTTGTAAGACAAATGCAACATGTAGCATTCTGACTTCAGGGTGGTTTTTTTTTTGTTGTTTTGCTGTTTGCATAATTTTCTTGAAACTGCGAATGTCTGGGCACTATGGGAAGTGGAGTTGTGCGGGGAAAAAAGTCAAACTAAATGAAGCTGAATTAAGTACTCCTTTTAGACTGCAATTAGGTTGCAGCTGCCAACTATTTAGAAATCCTAGCGCTGTTGCATCCAACTTGCATTTCATATGCTTGACTCTTCTAATGTTAATAGTACCCTCCATCTTAAATTCCAGTCTGTCAAAGGGATTATCTCTATTGTGTCTTCATATTAATCATGATTGTAGTTTTGCACTTTGTATAGGCGTACACAACTGTATGCTGCTTCAGTGCAAAAACTTGACATCCACAAAAATTATTTTTCTGTGCCAGTGTTGCTTCTAAAATTTCTTTTGGGCTTGGATACAAATTGCTGTAAATTAATTAGTAAATAGCTATTTATTTTTTTTAGTATAAAGACAGGGTTTTATCACAACAATGTATCATTGCAAGGGCAACTGCAATCACAATTTCCTTTCGTAAGTTCCAGTTAGAGATCTTTTGCGATTGCTCTTTCTTTACAGATCTGAATTATCTACCATTCTGTCGGTCTAGCTATTTCCATATGAATATCTAAACTCATTAGAATAATATCCCAAGCATGGTATGCTGCATTATTGTGCTGTTTAATAAGCGCCTCGGCTGCCTCTCACAGCAATGCTATAGGCTGGGTTTCTGGTTTTTGCAGATCGCTGCCATTGTTTGCTGAGTGCCCATGTGGGAGCACTTCTTGTGATCTAGTGCTTTTGCTTGTGTAATACTGATTCAGAAAAACAGCCCGCTTGGAGAGAAACATTAGGTGCAAAGAAGGCGTGATTCCACGCTTCGGGGGCGGGGGGAAGTACAGCAGATAAATTATCTCCTATTTGTGCAATGTTTTATGGTTGTCAGCTGTCTGTTGCCAAAGAACCCCAATGGATTTAAATGCTTGTGACACCTTGCCCAGTCAAGGTATAGTAAAAGCCTGTTATGGAACGTGCTTTGTGACAACCTGTGCTAGTTTATATTAGCTTAACCAATCACTTTTTTTCTGTGCTTGGCAAAATTTGTTAAATTAATTCAGTTGCAATTAGCAGATTTATGGGAAAGTACCCTGTTATCCTTTAATTGGAGAGCATAAAACTACAAACTGAATCTGCTGGTTCTATTTGTGTAATAGGCAATCTATCTACGACAAGGTTTGATCGATGGAGTCGTATGATGCCCTTGCCTTGTTTTATATTGGCTGTCAGCTCTTAACTGGGACTGAAGTATCTGGGTAACAAAAATTGATATAATGACTTAATGCGCCTTATTCTCTTTGAGCTACATCAGTTTAGAGCACTTCTGAGAGAAAAATGTCTGGAAAATATCAGGGAGTCATTTATCAACCTGTTTTCATTAGCATACTGCCTAGCACTGGCAAGGATTTGAATAAAAAAAAAAAAAGCAGGATGGTACAATTTATTTCAGGTCTCATATTTCTTGGATGAAAGGAGACTTCTAATAAATGGAAAATAGAGAAAGATGTGTTTCTTGCTGATTTTTCCTAAATAAAAGCTGTACAAAAACATATCTTTGGTTTGATTGATAACAACAGGGGAAGCATACATGTATGAAGATACTTGGGAAATTAGCAGCAGTATCCTCCTCCCTTACTACATTTTGTTAATTTGAGGTGTACCGCAGAATAAACCCAGTGTCTTACATGTGTACAAATGAAAATTTGTGTGGGAGTGGTGGGGATTGTCACTATGGAGGGCTTTACAAAAAGGTAAGATCTGATCCCTTTAAAGATAAAGCTGTTAAGCTATTCAAGTCTGCTGAAAGTGATGTGAAATAGGTACCGATCAAAATGTTTGTATAGTGGGCAAAATGTGTGCACTGTATCAAGTCATTTGTCCTACCTACTCTATGATGCTAACCAGAAGTGGTAATAATAACTGAAAAGCAGTTGTGTGCAAGTAAGTCCTTTTTTTGCATGAAATTTTTATGCATCAGTCAGACTGCATACAGTGTGCCTAATGTATAAAATAAATTGGTGCATAAATCAGATTATGAGCAGCATGTAGGCAAGTCCGCATTTGCACACAGGAATCAAACTCAGGCATGGGAAATTCCCGTTTTAACCTCTAGCATGAGGACTTATCAGGTGGCAGTTGCACGCTTAAATTTCTAATAATAAAAAAATTAAAAAAAAAATTAAATGTTTCTTCCCACCCCTGCCAAAACCTGAATGCAACAGAACACAGAAAGGCCCTGAAAATAAAGGACTTGTGGACATGCACAGCATTATCTTGTGACCCTTTCTATAGCTTCTAATTATGTCAAGGATTTGGAATGCCAATCAATAGAAAGTGATTTATGATTGGTATAAGCACTTGCACATGGCTTCACATTGATCAGTATGTAGATTCCCTGACATAAGAAGTTATTATCTATGACAGATACTTGCCTAACTGCTAATTGAATTGCACATTTTTCCATCAGTGTTATCAAACTACCACCAAATACAGACCATAACTTTGTTGCTCTTTGCATGAAAATAAAACTATGATGAACAGCAAGTGTCAGCATATAGGTTGTCTGACAGTAACCACTATTTATCGATGCAACTCGTGCTTGCTATAAGATGACAATATCACCCAGTGTTGCCATGACAATCAAAATGAGTGTTGGGTCCATGATATTTTCTACAACTCTGCAGAAAATCTATTAAATCTAAGTTATCTATTGCTTGTTACCCTGTAAACTGTCTCCAGGAGCACAGTACTGGTGCTCTAGTAAGGGAGGCTTTGTAGTACGCAGATGCTTCTCTGTTCACCCTCTGATTATTTTTATTATTATTTTTTTTCATTCATTCTGAATAGATGGTCTAAAAGCAGTAGCATTTTTAGGTAATGGGCTTTTAATCCCTGCAAGAGTTTTTGGTTAAAAATAGAACTTCTTTGGTGTCCACTTGTTCAGTGGAGTTGCCAGTTGTTTCAGCGTTAATGACTGTTAACCAAAACATTAAAGCCTGCCTCACCGCGTGCTGCCTAACGTATGCTGCTCTGTTGACTTGCCTACCTCTTGAAGCTTTCCTTAATGAACCATGAGATCTTTGAATCAGAGATACACAATACTGAGCATAACAAAGCCTTGTATTTGATTGGTACTCCTAGAAACATACTTCACTCTTCCTTTGTGTTCTCTAACTGTCGTCTTCTCTGATCTGTAATAACTCCAAACAAAGAACTGTTTTGGGCTGTATCTACACCAAGACATTGTGCTTGAGAATAGCAGACCTCATTCTGCAGTATTTCTCAACCTGCTCCATAATTCCATTTTCTCATAAATCTATGGAACATCCTTAACAAGAAGCTATGCAACTGTGCATCCTTCGCAGAAGTAAGTCTGCGTGACACCCATGCGTGTCACCAAGTGAACAGTGCAGGCCCTGGCCCAGCTGCAGGAAAAAGATTTTCAATATACCATGGAAGGTGACCCCTAAGAGACAGTAGGTCTGCTTAGGACTGTAACCTATGGGGCCTAGTCTTCCTCTGCTGCCTCCTTCGCATCCCTTCTGGCCTGGGTTAAGACAGGAAAACCTCTGAAAAATAGAAACATGGGAAAATCTGATGTCTTCTACATGATGTTTTCAAAAATGCTCAATCTAAACTTTAGAATTCTTCAGATTCAGTTTGGTATGAACTTTCAGATATTTTCAGCATCAGATAATGACTTGTGTTTAGTAATTATTTTCTTCCATTTGTCAAGGGTTGTTACGGCCTTCAAGAAATCTTACCAAGTTCTGAAACTTGCTTCCCCACCATGTTTTAACCAAGTTTGTAGTCACTTGCAAGATGAAGTAGCAAATCAAATGTAGCATTGAATGTAAAATTTCAGTGATTTTTCTATACAGTTGCACTACTGTATGAATGGTTATGTAGCATTTACATAAAATAAGCAAATGCTACATCTATTGTATCGCCTTTTATTTGTTGTTGTTTTTATTAAAAAAAACCAACAACTACTTATTAAAAGTTTCTAGATAATGTGACAGCAAGTACAAGAGCTGAAGACTTTTTGGGTATCTCAGAATAACAGCAATTAGAATCCCAGTTTGTGTACTTGGTATTTTCACACATGTACAGCTAATTAAACAAGGGAAGCTAGTTTTGGCCTTTGATTTATGGTAAAAGATAGCCCTGCGCATGTTCTGAGGGGAAGTCAGCATGATGTGCTGTGTATGTCACCTTGTTCTGCACGCTGTGTAGTTGAACACTTATGTACATAATATATTTCATTTGAGTAATTGTTGGTTGTAAAGCTCTTTAAAAAAACCCCAACAAACCACGAAAAAAATCCCACTACGCACCCCAAACCCACAAACCAATTGAACAAAAAACCCCACATCAAAAACTTTTTAAAAATTATATTTAAATGTAATTTCCTGTACTTACGATGTCAGCTTTTAATTATTTTTTTTTTAATTTTGTTTTTTTAAATTGCAATATTTTTTCTGAAACTACTGGTAGATCACAGGCCATGTTTTTTGTTTGTTTTTTTTTTTTTTTTCCCTTGTAACTGACAATCCCAGTGGTAGATTCAGTCCAGAGGGTTGTATACCTAAAATTCATGTAATTTTGGAGGAAGGTTATGGAGTGCATAAAGATGGGACAAAATGCAAGAGACATGCATAGAACAATTGCTCTTCAGGTTTAATGAAGCACTTCTTATCTGAAATTTTCCAAGTGCTTTTTTAGAATGATGGATTAAGCTTTCAGACTGAACCTCCCAGTTAGTGGAAATTATTATTGCACTGTTTTGTCTGTGTGCTGAACAAACTGAGGTATTGGAAAGCTGAGACTAGTAACGAAAGATAGAGCAGGGATGTAGTTCAGCAGTGCTGACTCTGGGTTAGGTGTCAGTCAGCGGGGTATCGCTTACTGTCATGGTTGCTGGTTTTGTATTTGACCTTCTGTGCACCGTTCCAGAGGGGTGAGACCTAGATCTATTGTAGAAATGTGTTCCTTAGTTCATGTGTGTCTCTGCTTATGTATGCGTTAAACACATGTATTGTGTGAAAAGAAACTATGAAAACCCCTTGTTCTTAAAAAGGGAATGTAGGGGGCAGAGGAACTTTTTGTTTTAACCATTCCTTGTATGCTCTGTATTGAGCATTGCAGAGAGAGAATTTTGAGTACTCGTTGTGTGGGTGAGGCCTTTCTGTCTCCAGAGCAGGTCTGATTTAGGCTGAAACATATGGAAAAAAATATCTTTTCAAATACTTGAAAGATACCTTTGATTTTTGCAACGATTAAAATGGAACCATTTTTATTCGCTGTCAACAGTATGTAAACTGGGGACAAAGAAAACCCTTTGGTAGTATAATATTCTTTTTAGATACCTGCAGTGAAGTCGATATACCACCTTTCATTGTTCCCCTTTTTCTCATTAAGTTACTGTTGATCTCCAAAACACAAACAAGTTATGAACTGCTTTGAATTCTGACTCTTCATTCCAATCAAGATGCTTTTCTGCTTCCTCTGCAAGTGGAAGAGAACACGTTCTACAACGCCTTCTAATCTCTCCCCACCCCCTCCATCTTTTATCTTTTTATGAGATGAAATCATCCTCCTTGCTAAAGGATATATGGGGTGGATATAGCAGCATATGAGGCTGTGCTTGTCATGATCAAGAGTTGGGATTGTTGAGTGCATGATTTCCAAAAGTAAAGATTTTATTGGGGTTTCTACCATCTGAAACAATGTAGAAAAGCATTTTTTTCAGCACACTTGCAGTTAGCCAAGTTTTTAGAAAGCATAGCCACACATGACCTAAGAATAAATGTGACCTCCCAAACCACAATTTCTGTTGGCACATAAAAACGTTTACTGCATTTTCAATCGAAGATGTTCAGTCTCTTTCTGTTTTTATGGTATGACTTCCTGTTATATTTTGTGCATCTCAACAACAGAAGACCATAGGAGAGCTGAGAAATCTCTGTCTGTGAATACAGAATTATGAAGTAACTAAGATAAAAATCTAGTATTGATTCAAAGGTTGCTTTTATTTTGGAGATAAAGTAAAATGCTTGGGTATTTTCAAGGTGGGGCTTGTGGAGTTCAGGTGGGTTGGGTGCAATGTAATCTAAATCCCCAAGAAGCATGTAGCCTAGCTACATGTTGGTAGGGCTGATCATCAGGGTAGATTCAAAAGCCATAACTGTGGTTCGCTGCACACGTTTCTTTTTTAAGAAAAGAGAAGGGGCATCATGTGTTAGTTTGCAGGTCCTTGAGATATATTTGAAAAGGGATCATGTGAGCGCATTGGGGATGTAATGGAAGAGTCTGTTAGTCCTCCTACAGAGTGGAGAATAGTGACAAGGGTGGATTGGGACAGCAGGGAATGGATACCCTAGGGCAAAGCTGACTTAAAGAACATCTTAATGCATCTTAGGTGTGAGAAAACATTGATTCTGTTTACTATTGGGATTGAAAACTGGGAACAAGAGTCGCATGACATTAAAAATAGATAATAGTTGTGTAGAGTTTATCTTCTTAATGGAGCTGTTCTGAATGTTTGCCGTTAATAGCCATATTTTTAGCTGAGTGGTATACTGGAATATATAATGGTGTTTCACTGTGAAACAAATTTCAAAAATGTTTGCATTAAAACACCTGTAACATGAAGATGTACAAACTGAAATATGTTTTATATCTATTAAGGTATCTCACCTGTTAGCATCTAGATACATAAGCTGTGTAGCACGCTTTGCAAATCTTCAAAGTGTTTTGATAAAGCATATGATGAATGGCATAGAAGAATTTCCAGTGCTGTGGGGGTCAACAGTCATAAAAACACATGGGTGGGGGGCGATGGGGTGGGGTGTGTACCAGAATTGTGAAATAAACATGAGTGGTTTAGCAATTACTGTAAGTTCCTCAGAATTTTCTCACTTTTTTGGGGGGTCAGATTTCACCTGTGCAAAATCTCTTAGCTTTCTGGAAAATATATACACACTAGCGAGAGTATAAACACATCATTACACTTTCATGACAGATAAGCTTGCTGTGTTGGAGTGTAAACTCATATTTCTTTAGGTGACCTTTAAATAGTATTGTGCTATTGGATGGGATTTAAATCAATAATTTTGTCAAAACAAAATACAGTGGTTTGGTTTTTAATCATTTAACTGGTTCTTTAAACTATCAAGGAATAATGGATTTCCATGTGTTACACTCTGTGAAAAAATACTCTAAAATTCACTTAACTAGTACAAAACAAAAAAAACAATCTGCGTTCTCTGTTGTTATTAGTACTTGGTTCTATTCTGAAAAATGTTGAACCAGCAGGATAACATCCAGTGTTACTATAATTAGTGACTTAATGCCTTTTCTGCATTCACATTGTAAAACAACAGTGTCCCAGGTGTGAGAAGGTTAAAATGAGAAGTACCCAGTAGTTATGAAGCAGCAATAATGAGTTTCCTTCTACTTACCATGGATTTGTGTGATATACAACTTGCAATTAAGCATGGCTTGGTGATTCAGTGATTAATGTATATACGACTCCTAAAGGAGCAGCACAGGCCTCCCGTCACATCCTTCATGATGTTTACAGCTGGGTACCTATTAACAGGAAGATGGAAAGGGCCATTTACAATTCAGTAACCTTTATGACAGTGAACTCTTTAATCAGCATTTTATTTCCTTTGTAACACTTTAGTCATCTACAAATGTCAGAATAAAATAGGGCTATGAAATATTTAGGATCGGCATGTGGAAATTGACTTCCTTGATTTAAGCTGCTGTGTCTTTTCATTTTGTTGTTTTGGGAGCTTTTACTTTTATTGAAAGACAATTTATAACTAAATGCTCCCAATAGTGACTGGCATTAAGGCCAGAGAAATTACAGAAATCCATGTTCTTTTTCAGTAAAATGTTGATGGTTGCTGGGTTAGGTAATAATTTAATCAAGTAAAAATATTAGCAGTGGGGTTCACGTTTCAGCATAGCGTTTCAGTACAAATGCAGCGGACTCGGTGAGTTTATGACAAAATATCCCAATGTACTTATAGAAGTAATTAAGTATAGCCTAAAATAATTTGTCATTTATGCGTACCTGTGTGCTTGAAATGTGCATGGCATTCTATTATTTTCTTAAAACGATTGCGGGGCTCTCCAACTTTGGCAATAATTGTCTTGCGCTTTGTGTGGTGACAGTCATCACTCTTCAGAACCAGGAAGAAGCATCGGCCCTGCCTCAGTGAGCTGCTGTGGAAATACAAATTCTTCCAACCAAGTATTTTTCGTTTGTGCATATGCACACGGTTTGTGCCTAGGTTACAAACGGATTTATCAAAATCTTGTCACAATACTTAATTCTTGATATCTAGAATTTTTTACATGAAGGTATGGCTTGAACATTTGCCATTTGGTACTGTAACCATTTTAGAAATCAGCAAGCTGGATGGAAGGGGCTTTCTCTGTCCTGAAGGGCAGGGCTTCGTCCTCTTGGAGGGTCTGGGGAACTTTTGTCCTGGTCCTGAACTGTGTTTAAACCACTGCAGTAATGCCGCTTGGGCTCACCACGGTAAGCCCAGCGTGGTTTTACTTCAGTTGCCTGCTGCTGTGTTGTAAAATACTGACCCAAGTGACTGGAACTGTGCTTTCGGGGTTATTTGTAATTTCATATCACAGCTGCAGATTGGTAACAATGAAGGTAACTTCCAATTTTGCAGGTGTTAATGAGGTTTTAATGCTTTTGGGAGATGAAGGTTTCATCTGCTGCTCTGTGAGTAGTAGCTATGTCCTGGCTGACGTTATCTGCTTTTATCCCCATAGAGGTAGTGGTTTGGTGCATTGTGCTTTATTTTTAAGAAAAATGAAAGGGAAAAGCCTTCTTAAATATATCAAAGATTTGAAAGGCTTAACAGAATAATGTTGAGCACAGTTTTAAATCCAGACCTTTTCTCACAGAAACGTGTTGCTTGGAGAAAGTATTTGGTCAAAGAAGGGCTTGTGAGCCCCCAGACTTAACTCTCTTTTCTCAGATGGTATCTATTGATCTGGTAAAAGATGTTGCCTCTAATAAGCAGCATTATCTCCCAAGTACACACTCAAACTCTAGAAGGATTACACAAACTAAGAATGTTCGGGATTTTATATGCTTTTCAGTTACATGCTGTGTTGCTCTTACTTGGTTAACAGCTTTTTGTTTGGCCCCTTTAGAACCTCTTGGAAGTTGCATAAACTTATAGATGTCATTCTGAAATACGGTGATGTGCAGACCGGCTTTGTGTATCTTGATCATGACCGTCTTAACTTCTGAAGTCAAGGTAACATAGAGACTAAGCCGAGAAAATATTTCACTGAGTTTGGAATTGTGCAGACTAAAGAAAATGACAGATCCAGTACCCAAAGTTGTGTGTTACAGACAACGTGTCTCGGAGATGAATGAGATTGTAAGAGGTGGAAATTTGAGAGCGGTGCGGTAGGTGAGGATTGGAGGCAGCGGGGAGCACTGTAGGAGTTTCAGCCAGTTTGATGCAAAATGGAGATGTGCCCTTGCTATGAAAGACGGTTACTTTATCGCCCTGAAGTTGATGATACACAACTGAGTGAGCACAGCTTGGAAAGGTAAGACAAGTTGGTAAATTTATACAATAAAATTGGGGCACAGTGTCTGTCACTGAGTCGTGAAGGTGAGTGCTTGTCAAGCCAAAAAACAGCTGAGTGGTGATATTGCCACCTTTGGCAAGTGATGTGGCGAGCTCGTTGGGTGATGGCTGCAAGTTCAGTAGCTGTGTGGAACTGGTGCACATGTGTGTCCACAGGTATAGATGCCATGATGGCATTTTTGTATTAATATATCTGGGTTTCTTATTTGTCATGAAAAATACTTGTATAATGCTGTCTTGCCTTGGTTAAAAGCAAGCTTTTCTTGATGTGTAGTGGATAATAACTAGAGTATAAGGCCTAAATTCTGCACCTAAACCTGTTGTTCTGCCTGTTTCTAGGAATAGTGTAGATGCAACACGGGTTGGCTTGGCATAGCCTTTAAAATATATTTTAGAAGAATGAGACTTAATTGTGCCTATATAGTATTTAAAAAGAGCCAGTAAACAAACGTAACTGGTAAAATTAAAATGAAAAGGGGGCAAAAAATGCCAAAGGTTGGTGTTCTAAGGAGGACAATAAGCAGTGGATGGACTCTGCCGCACAAACTAGATACGGACAAACTCTATACCCTCAGCTACGCCATTAAATAGGAATGTATCTGAAAAAGTATGAAAAAGTTGGTGATGATCAGAGAAAAGATATAAAACAGTTTGTGTAATTTCAGGGAGGATGCCTCACTCAGCATGTGGTAGTCACTGTAAGTTCGTAGCTTTTGATGATGTGTTGTCCAGCTTGTACTGCTCTAATATACTTTGTAGTATACTGCTTGCTGTGTTGACCCACTTTTGCTGAGGGATGTAATGAAATGTGTATTATTGCTTTAAAAATGGAGTAAGAAGTGCGCAAGAGATTTAGGTTAAGAGACAAAAAGTGTATACAGGTGCAGATAATGAGCCGGAGAACTGGTATTGGACTAATTCAGTGCTGTCTGTGTTGCTTGAAAATATAACTGCAAGTTTAAATGATAAAGAGAAAAGATGAAGTGGATGTAAACACAGTATACTCTGTTGCCATGAGTACTCCAGAAAGAAATAGGTTTGTTCCAACTTGATCATTCTACCATTCTCTAAAGAAAAACTCATGTTTAATCTGTAGAAGAAAAGCTGTGTTGCGTTTGGTGATGGACTGAGGATACCTTGTATGCATGTGTTCTTAACCTGTGGGCCAGCTGAGAGAAACGAGACCTCTGCAGTATTAGTTCTGGTACTGCCTTTTTTTTTTTTTTTTTTTTTTTTAAGCATCTTTTATATGAAGAACTCAAAGATGCCCTAAATGTTAAAAGCATTTTAAGAAGGTAGATACAGGAAATAACTCAGAAAGGGAAAAATAGAGATGCAGGCTGCCTTTTTTCCAAGAGGCTTTTTTCAAAGCCAAGGTGTTTGGCTTTGGTAGGGGGTGTGTGGGGGAAGATGTAGTGGCTTCCCTGCCCAGCATCCCACTTTGAGGGCACGGCTATCAGTCTTGGTGATAACGGAGAAAGCAAATGTGGGTGTAAGTGCCCCGGTGTGTGACTGGAGAAGGGAAACTCTGGGAGTTAACGCTACCCCAGTCCCAGCTGTTTGGGGCCTTGAGACTTCAGAGGCTGGGGGGTTTTGCAGGTCTCTTGCAGTTTCACTGCTGTGAAATGTTGCTGTCTTTTTGCTGCGATTATTTAAATATTTATCCTTTCTTGCTACTTGACCTTTCCTGCCTGGTTCTAGTTCCTGTGGCCAGCTCGCTTTGTGTTTCATGAGCTCAGTAAACCGTGGCCTTCAATTCCCTTGTTCTAGTATTTTCACTTAAGACCAGGAGTGATGAGCAAAAGGTTTCAGGCTCAATCCTTGAGCAAAGGGCCGCTGTGACAGGGATTATTATTTATTTGTCATCTTGGATGTAATAAGCTGTAGGTACAGCATCGAGAGCCCTTGATTTATTGCGCTGTCGACTGCCACTAGCAGGACGTCTGCTGTACCATGCAGGATGAATACCACACTGTCAGCTCTGTCGATCTGTCTCTGCCATTGCGCTCTCTCTCATAACACATTCCCATTTCATGCCAGAATACATAAACAATCTTTCATTATTTTGATGCCTTTTTCATATTTGTTCTTTACAGAACATAAAGTTTGAATTTATGGGTTTCCTTTACATTATTTCAACACACTCCACCATTTTCCGGGTTTGTGGTTTAACTCTCAGAAATTGGCTGCCAGGTGATTTAGTTATTTTGGCTTTCTAGTTTTATAGTTATTTAATATCACAGTGCCAGATACTGAGAAAACGTAGTGTATAGCAGGTATGGGATTTGCAGTCAGACTCTGTCATCAGCAAAACATGGCCATGGGGACACAATGTGGAAATTAAAAGCTAGGCATGCAGAGCAGGAAATACTCCCTCCAACCTTCGTTTTTAATTTAAATACTTTTCCAAAACATTGTGCCTTAGATGCTGTTATGAATGTAACGGAGACCTGTTTAATTGGAAAAGAACCTGGGAATAACAAGAGAGCCATTTCCCTTGAATAATTGCAATTAAGGGATTTTCTAACTTGTTTGCAGAAACATTGCTCCGGTTCTTCTCCTATATTTTATTGTAGGTGGGGGAAGGGGAGGAAATACTGTCCAGAAAATTGTCTGCTTCATACTTTGCATTCTTCATACTTTACAGCTGTGATCTACATCTGTTTATATCCTCTAATTTTGTTTACCTAAGGGTTTTTTTTTCTTTAATACTCTGAAGCGCATTATTCATTGAACTCTGAGGAACTGAAAGTCATTGCTCAAATGAGTGAACTTAAGTGTCACTATAAATACAGCAAGTCAAATATGAATGTATGTCAAAATAGTTAAAAATATGTTATAAAGAAGGCTTATGAGTGGCATTAAAAAAATTATTGCAAACTGCGCGGAGCATGAACCAGAAAATATAAAGTGTTCCTGCCAATGCAACGTGCATACATAACTTCGGTCTTTAGCCCCTGGGCGCAAAATTGGACTGAAAAGCCTCGAGGAGGGGGGTGGTGGTGGTGGGGGGGGGCAAGGAAGGTGTCACCTCCCCTGTGCTGTATGCTGTGCAACACAACAGGGAGCTGTTTCTGACTGGGGATTGAGATGCTACAAATGATTTACCATGATCAGTAATATTGTTTCAAGTTCCTCATGTATGCAAATGTTTTTGAGGTAGTAATGTGTAATTATTTTGTGGTATTACCCTGTGTTTTCTCACCGAGATGTGTTAACATCTAATAAAGACCTGCTCATTGCTGTGTCTGTGTGCAAAGCTTGTGAAGATTTTGTGTTTGAGAGGCAGGTGAATAATTGCTCTTAATTTTTCTTCTGTTGGGTAAAGTAGGGCTGCCTTTTTGTCTTCAGTGAATACATCCTAAGGTTTTCTTACAAGTTGCGGGTTTTTGTTTTTCTTTCATTTTTTCCCCTCTTCCCTAAAAGGAGAGAGAAAGCATGACTGGTGCCACTGATACTATATCTGGTGAAAAGAGACTTGTTTTAATTGGCTGTGAAAATAGGCATATTTCTCTGGGATGCTAACAAATGTGGATTTCACTGTATAAATGCAAGATAATAATTGTCAGTTCTTCCTCCTCAATACAGCCTACATTAGGACAGCTGGGAATATGCTTAGCTCACATTACATGGCAAAGATTTGTTCTAGCTGCAAAGAAACCAGAGTTAATTAATATGAGAAATTTGTTTTGTGTCCCTGGTAGAAAAGGCTGTGCAGGTTGGTGTTGTCAGCAAAAGCTGCTTGTCACTTTGACCTGCTCTGTTAAGTGTTTGATGTGTTTTCTCAGAGTAATCTGTGAATAACATTACATCCAACCAGCAGAGAAACAGAGGGAGCGATAGCAGAATTAATATCTGGAAGCGTTGATAATTATATATCAGAATCTAATTTTTAGCACAGAAAATGTGTTAATGACAGAGAAGAAAACAAAAACCACTAGCTTCTCCCAGCAGGATCCAAAGTGTCATTTATTATTTCTCAGCTGGATATCTATCAAGTTTATGGGTTAATTTTTCTGTAGACTGTTATTTATGGGTTTTTGTTTGTTTTCAGCCATCATTACTAACAATACGGTTAATAGCAATCATTTGTTATCCGGCACCAGCGGTGATGCTTCAGATGCGAGCAGTGAACTGAGAATACTCATTTGGTAGCTGAATAAGGCTTTGACAGGGCCCATTTATAACAAGCTCATTCCATAATGTCCAGCCTATTAATAAAATTTTGTTGCTGTCTAATTAGAGATGTCTGATGTGTATAGTAGCACAGCAAAGAAGACTTTCTTCTGCTGCTTTTCAATCCTACTGTATCATACCTGAAACACATCCAAGACCAATGGTTCAGGAAATAAGGGAGGGGGGAGGTTCCTCTGGGGTTCCGTCTCTCCTAGGAAGTGAAATGAAATACAGCTTGTATGGCAGGAAGACCCTGGTCACAAATACAAGCATGCTGGGAGAAGGTTGTTATTTTCATTAGCTAAGATTGCCGAATATAGTGTGTATCTTTTTTTTTTGTTGTTGTTGTTGCATATTTTCTTTCATTGGCTTAATGTTCAAGTTTTATTTTAAAATAATAAAAGTAAATTATATATGTGCTATAATAACTATATGCATATATTCAGACAGAATGCGATTCTTAGGTGTGTCAGTATATCTTTGAGGAAAACAGTTTGATGCCTGAAGGGAAGGAGTTCGGGAGAAAAAAGCCTGGGCCTGATTGTTCTTTTTTGTTTTTCTGTCCCCTTCATTCTACATCAAGAAGTATGGAATTGGCAGCATTTGCTAAACTTAGCAGTAAGGGGATAGTTAACAGTATAACCAGGACTGGAAACAGAGCCTCTTCTAGCCCAGCAGCACCCAGAATCTTCGGGGCGCGTTGCACTGCTCCTGAGGCGATCCTGTGTCTGTGCGAAGAGGCTCTTTCACTCAAACTTACCAAAATATTTCATTAGCAGTGAACTAAACAGTGCATTCACAACGTTGTTGTGAGCAAGCAGTTTGTAAACTGAAACACAATTAGGCAGAAAGATTTATACCAGGACAAAAAAGTTGCTTGTGGGAAGGTTTTGGTTCCTTGGTGAGTGATTTCATGCCAGCTTTGCCTTTCTGTTCCAAAAATGACCTGTCGGAAACATTCTTGTTCCAGTTTGTTTTTACAGGTAGAGTCAAGTTATATGATAATGATGAAAATGAGTCAATTTCCATTTCATAAAATGCTTTTGCTTGCTTAACTGCTGATTTTAGTGATAATGTGTGCTCTCCCACCCTGCTTCTACTTTGCAGGGCACAAATGGAATGTTTGAAGAACTTTGTCATTTGTTGTTGCTGCTCAGGTGGTTATAAACATGTAATTTTTTATATTTTATTTTTTAAGAAGCAGCACCATGTTTTAGCAAGCATGTAGCTAGTAATTAAAGGAAAAATACTAACAGGAGTTATTGTATGCTTAGAATATTGCACTTCTGAACTGTGAGAAGGAAGCGGGCAAAACACTGAAGAATGATTTAGTATCATTTCATTGCTAGGTAACAATTTGTTTCCTTAGTCATCTTTTATGTTTTTCCAGTTGAAATTTAAATCTTTGTAAATTACCCTTTGAATAAAGCTGCATCTGCTTTTGGTGTGTTACTTGCCCAGGATGTTGCTTTTAAGACTGCATGTTTTATGCAAGGAGATTGTATGAGACTTTAACTTAAAGTTGCCATGAAGCTGCTGTGTGGCTTTCAGCTGGCAGAGAATCTGTATAAGCTGGTAAGGTGTGTTGTCTTTTTTTTCCTTTTTTTTTTTTTTTTTCTTTCCCCTAAACTGCTCTTGACGTAGAGCTTATCAACCCTTAATTAGTGATACATTTTCTCCTTGTGATTTCTATTGATGTTTGGTAGAGCTGAAGATGAATTGAGCTTCAACCTGACTAGAGTACGAATTGTTTTAGAAAATTCAGCAAACATCTCTCTCTCTCTCCCCCCCACCCCTCCCCTCTGTCTGTCTCTCTTTTTCTCTATTCCTCCCGATAGGAAAGGTGAAAAGCTGCACGATAGAAATCAGGTTCAGTATTAGTGGTTTTGCTTGCCTGTGCAATAGAAAACGACAAGCGTCAGGGCCTCAGTCAGCAGATCAGGGAGACGCAGATGGGAGGCGAAAAGCTCCCTCGTGGCAGCAGCCTTGCCTGGATGCGATTGTGAGAGCCAGGATGAAGTCAGCACTGACAAAGTGTGGGGATTGATGGATGGACAAAGCTGGGAACTGGATGTGAGAATGGATGAGGGCAGAGGGGGAATTTAACACAGACAAACAGAATGAAAGACAGAGAGGAATTGCCTGCTAAAGTATTCCAGCACTTGGAGCCCACAGCAATTTACTTACTGCTAACAGAACACAGGAGGATTCTTTGCATCTTTGCAGATTTTCTTAGAATATATGAAGAAACCAAGCAGCAGAAGGAGCTAACAAATTCCTGTTAGTGCTTTTTATTGCCATCTCTCTCTCCTTTTCTTGAGATTCACTCACACTCAGTTAACTCAAACTGAGCACTTGATTATTTTCAATAAGTTCACACAGTATGCTAGAGAAGAATAAATTTTCTTTCCACAGCCGTTATTTTAATGTTTGCACTAAATTTACTTTAATCAGTTATTGTTGTTTTTGCTATCGTAAATAAAAATATTTATTTCCCTTACAAACTGTGCTCCTGCTAGAGGCGCACTTTTGGAGACTGCATTCAGATTCATGGCAATAATAAACCCATTATGTGCATTTTCTATTTGAAGAAGAAAAATCAGTGCTTTCCCACTCTTCTCAGTAACACAATATTATTGTCTGTTTTTTTAAAAGAAACAGACCTGCAGCTTTAGGTTGCTACCAAATTTTATTTACGCAAGAGGATCTCAAGGTCATCTTTGTTATTTTGCTGCTTGTGTAAAAACAGAAAAATCTGAATTGCTGTACTGGAGCAAATCAGTAGGTCTTAATTTTATCAGCCGTTTTACTTAGAAGTTTAAATACTTTTTTGGCAAGCAATCCAAATAAAACTGAAGGTTTAGACACGACATAGTAGGCAAAATATTCTCTGCTGGCAGCTTTGGGTGGTTGTGTTGGCTCCAGTGGGATTGTTTTAGTTTCACACAGAAGTTTGGAAGATCCTTTGGCCCAAGCTGTTGCTGCCTCCTTGCCCTCGGCAGATTATGAAGGATCAGAAAGTGCCGTGCTAACGAGGCATTTCTGTGTAGTGCCCTGATGTGCTTTCAACTGGGGAAAAACACCACTGAACACAGCAAAGAGAAACTGGTCCTCAGTTGTTTGCTTCAGTAGTGTGTTGGAAACAACTGTTTACACAGTAATACAACATGTTTAATTGAATTTTAGCAAAGTCAATTTAGTCTTATGCATGTTAATGGATATATTGCTATTAAGATAATTATAACATGTTATTTTTACTGATGAATTCTCCCGAGTGTCCATGAAACACATAACTGTCTTTAAGCTGAAGAATTTGTCTTTGTTAATAGTCTCCAAAGATCTCCAAGAATTATTTTTAGACTTGGAAAGACACATGGACATTGTGTGGGGAAACCCCAGTATTGTTCATGTTGTACGATATATTTGCCAATCTGTTTTTGAAGCCCGTGGTTGCATACAGTGGTTTCGGAACGTGGACATGGAATGCGCTGCAAGTGGCTATGGAAGGCACAGGGATGGCTGGTGTCAGCTATTTCTGTCATCTGCTGGTGCCACCTGTTTGTCACCTGCTGCTTTATCCTGTACTCTCCCTTTCAGGACTCTTTAAATGAGATGGTGTAATGCTGGTCACACTGATGGAAGAAGGAGATGTTGTCTGTTCCTTACGTGCTGTATACTTAAAAATTTCTTTCTACAAAGAGAGGAGGCTATGGGATAATTGTTTTTCAGAGCTTTGTAGTTAAGAAAGGGATGATTATCAAAGATAACTAGTATGGGTGCTGTTCTTAGTGCAAGTAGTAACTGGTTTCTTAGGACGCAAGAGATTTTGTTATAGATTTCATATGTTGCATTTACTTTGTTTTTAGAAGTAATTTGGCTTACTAACATCAGGACATGATTTGCTGCATCCGCTGTTCTTGCAAAGAAGTAGTGCTGTGGGAAGTTATGCTGGGAAAGGGGATTTAACCTTGCTCTGGTATGGAGCAGACTTCTGTGGAAGGAAACCCCATAACACTGATCTGTGATTTCTCAGCTTCTGATCTTCCATTTTCCATAAATTTTTGAATGGGGAATGAAAGTGAAAATTAAGATCCTGTAATTCCATGTCGTATGTCCTGCCCATTTAGATGTGTGACTTGTTTTTATATATATCTATATATGTATACACAGACATGCTATAAAATAAAGCAGTAGGATTCTTACTGTTCTAGGCAAGTTCTTTTGGGAGTGTGTCAGTCAAATATTACTGTACATGCAGCTATACGTAGCCCTGATATAAGCACCTTATGCCTTGTGTAGGAGCAGCTTCTGTGGTACCATATGAGAACGTTAATTAATTTGCTGGATAGCATGTCTGATAGGTATGCAAATAACATGTACTGCCTGTCACATATGTAGCTAAGTGTGAGTAGAGGCCTGTCCTCAATGTAAGTAGTTTTGAGGGTCTGCTTGGTTTACTTCATTGAGATGCATTTTGTGGTGGTGTTCTCAATGTTGATTGAAGAGTCAGGAATTTGCGTTGGACATGGATGCATACAACATCTGATGTTTGCAGCAAATTTTTGGCATCTTTCACATTTTGCTCTATTTTTCTCTACCTGTGTATTTCTGTAAGTACAGGGATATGATTTTTGTCAGTGCTACTAGTGGGAAGTACTAAATAGAGTGTGCTGGCCCTGCCTTTTCCGTACTCTTCAGTCATCTTTGTTTTGGTAGTCATCCCATTTAGGTGTCAGCATTAACTGTTAAAGCTAAACTAATGTCACAAACTGATCTTTCTGTTGTGCTTAGCTCAGGGAGACACCAAGAAAAATGTCCAGTCCTTGTATAAAAATAGATCACTTGACGTGTTCAGACAAAGTACTGAGATGCTTTGTTTACATTATAGAAAGCCATTAAGTATGTTTTAATAAACTTTTCTTTTGTAAAATTGTTATAGTCTGGGAAAATTAGCATAGTGATGTGCCGTGGTCATTCATAGGCGATGTGAAAAGACAGTTCTATTTATTCCCTTCTGTGCTGTCTCGTAGAATCTTCTCTTTCCATTCCAGGTACTAAAGTACACAGGAGTTTTGGGTGTCTTCAGAACAGGCTTCCTGATGGAAAGAGAACGATGTTTGATGTTTGACTGCCTTTGTGACAAATCCATAGCTATTTTGTAGGTAATTCATGGATTCTTCACCATGTTAATTCTTGATTTTAAAACAGTGAAATACCACTTTACTTTCTGAAGAGGAACTTGCTGATGGCCACATCCCTTGGTTTGTTAGTTAACATGCTGCAAATCATCCTTCTGACTTAATGGGTTACTTTTGGGCCTGGTCTTCTGGCTGTGCATTCATTCATAATTGTTATATACATGAATTAACAGAGACTTTGCTTTGTTAATCTGGCTGAAGTGGAATTTATGCCCCAGGATTAATATTTAATTTAAAGTATGGGGAGGGGGGGAAGCATGCTAGTACTTGAATTCTGTAGCAGCAATAATTTTCATATTATTCGTTGGAAATTTTTATCATCTTGTTGATTTAAAAAAAAATCTTCAGGTACTGCAAATAAGTAGAGACAAATGACTCTCTATTGAATTTTTTACATTTATTATGTATCCAATCTGATAGCCTCTACTGCTTACCTTAATTTTTATAAACAGTAATGCCAGTAGCATATTTCCTCCATGTATAAAGAAAGCAAATCTGTTTATAATAAATCTTTGTGTGGTATGTGTGCTATCATTTCCTTCATTTGACCTTGGTGGAGCAGGCTGATGGGGCAGTGAAAAGTATGATATGAAAAATGAGTGAACAGAGCGAGGTGAGCAGTGAATCAGTCTTGTGTGTGATTAGCTGTGAAAATCTCACAAACATGACTCTGAGTCACTTTTCTTCTTTCTTTTTTGCCTGTTTCTCAAAGGTGTTTCTTTTCTGTGTATATTAGTCATTTAGAAGTTAACTAACTCTGGCTCTGTTTTAATACTAGTTGTGGTTTAATGGTTTTAGGTGATGAGAACAACGGTAAGTGTGGCGTGTCTGAGGGTTCACTATAGAAAATCACGGTCCATTTAAATTTGTATAGATCTATTGCTAAACAGTAGTAGTACTCATTGCATCACATTTAGAGATGTGAACGTGACACTGATTTCAAGATGGTACTGCAAATCTGCAATTATAACTGTAGATTCAGTGACTTATTATTGAGATCTTATTTTGCCATGTCAAATACTGTTAAAACTGAATTCCATTACAATAAAAGAAACTGTTTTTAAAGTATGCACATAGGCTGTGCAAGTCTTTGACTTCTCAGAGATGCATTTTATTTTCTTAGCTTATTCTATTTTATGTCTCTTTTCCTGGGTGGTGGGTTTAAAATCCAGCTGTGTGAGGGGTCACAATAAGTTTTCCAAAGTAGAACAGAGGTGACTTTAAATTTGGGTGTCATATTGTCCATATGGAGATTGTAAACGTTCAAAGGCAGCTAAAGAATTTGACTGTGCTGGTGAGTACTGCATGGTCTTTGTTACTGCACTGAGTAATGCAGCAGTTGCAGACCGGTACCCTGATTAAACAACGCTGTGAGATGCTCCAGAATTATTCCTTGTGCAAAGCCATGTGATAGGTTTTTGTGTGTATGTAGGTGAATTCTCATTATATTTTGATTTTGTGTGAAAACTGGAAAATTAATGTGTTTTTTGGCACTGGATTTGGGGCACTTTTGTACCTTCTTGTATCGACATAAGCAGATCACAACATCTGCTTAACTGATGCTGGTGCAGCTCCTTTTGTCTGAGGTCTGTTAGCTCCAGCCCTGCCCTGGTGAGCATCTCCCGAGCAAGCACCTGTAGATGGTGTTTATGGCTGTTCCAGATGAGGGAGACCACTGTGGCTTTTGTTCCTCGGTCCTGGAGCACGTGTTGGAGACCCACTTGAGCAAATGCTTGCTTAAAGGTGCTTTCTTCTGCCTGACTCTGCCATCTTGGGTTTGGGATTCTTGAAGGATCTTGGGATTTTCAGTGATTCTGCAAATGTGATAGCAGAAGCTTTTGAAAACAAAAGCGCTTGTTCCTCTGAACGTTGTATGTGTGTTTGTGGGATTATTTTTTTCTTTCCAGGCAGTTCATTGTCTATACGGATTTTATTCCTGAAATGTAGAATTCAGAAATGAACTGCAAAAAAGCGCATCCTCTGAACCCCTCTCTGTCCAGCTTTCTGTGTAGCGTACAAAAACTGGCACACTTGCCAGGTTGCACAAGTGGTTTTCCTCGCCCTGACTAATAAAATCATGCTGGTGAAGGTGCTAGTGTCATTCAGGTGAATATTAGCCCCTTTATGGAATAGGTTACACACTGAGCCATCAAAAGTACTTCTGGTAACGTAAGGCACGTGCATAGCTCGCTCAAGGGTGAGAGCACCTTTCTTCCTGTATATTTTGGGAAGTTTTGGGAAGATGGTGATCCATACCAAAACCAAATTTGTTTTCGCCCTCGGGTGTCAGGCTCTTTGTACAAAAGGACCGTGGCAAACCGTAATGGGGAGATGGCCATTTTATGGAGGGCGTTATAAACTGTAAGTAACTGACTTGATCTTCTAACACTTAGTGACTAACTGTTGGATCAATTGAATGAACAGGAGTATTTTAGCTTCCAATATCTTTATAGTGCAACCGTATAGTTTTAGAAAAGAAATCCTGCAATCCTGTTAGCTTGGCTGCTCTAAGGGACATATCATTATATCTGGGAAACGCCATCTCTCCTTGATCTCCTAAAAATGGAGGAGTTGGTGATGGAGCTGTTTACCATCAAGGTTGTGGAATATATAAGTTTGACCTGGAGGCCTGCATGTTATTCCAGTAGCTGTTTCTCTGTATAACATCTTCCTTGTTCGGGTATTAATGTATGTGCTTTTTCCTATTGAAAACCCACTTTTTTTTTTTTAGGTTGTGTTTACGCACAGTGAGCATGAATACATTTTTTATATTGGCTTGAATTTCAGCCTGATGTATCACCTCATTAGCAGCTCCTGTTTTAGAAAATATTGAAAGACCTGTCTTGGGGGGCACAAGAAATTCATTTTTCAGCCATTAACCTGCATTATTAACAGTCTCAAATAGGTCCATAAGTGAAGGTATTTATAAATTATACTTTGATTGAAATATAACACTTTTTACTCTTCTGGCACAACTCAAGTGTAATAGTGGATATAATTTGTTATTTTCTGGTAACTCAAGTAGGTGGAAGTGTATTTGAAGAAGGGAGGGTATTTTCACTAAGGCCCTGTACTAAACTAAAGCCCTTTTCCTTCCCTTCTCATTTCTCCCTCTCTCTCCCCACTCTCCCAGCCCTCCTCCCACCTAAAACCTCACCTGTCCCTCGCAAAGGCTTTTTGGCATCTCTGCTAATGAGCTGATGCTGTCAAATTCATCTTTTTTAAAAAAGATTCAGAATCTGTTCTCCTGAGGTGAAATATCAGGGCTTTCAGACTGTATTCTTCTTGTAAAATATAACCTAGATCCTTTATGATGGAATAGGCACTTTAGAGGCACCTGGGCTTATCTTTCAGTTTTTCTGCTCAGCTCTGTTATGCACAAAGGTCTTTTTCTAGGTGACATATCATGTTGTATTCCAAAGTACACTTTCTTTTAATTTACAACTTAATTTTCAATCTAATTCAGAAGATTGATACTATAATGCTATTTGCAGAAGTATTGAAATGTCAGTAAGTTTTATTGTAGTAATAAAGAGAATTCCATATATCACACACTCTATAGGGATCCTTGCTTTTTGCATAGATCTTCATAGCAACAACCAGTGGCTAAATGCTGGCAATCATTAATTTTTAAAGAAGACATGGTTATGATGAGTTGAGAAATTAAGACCATAGTGAAGAATGAACTTTAATTTTTGACACTTTTTGTTAAGAGTCTAAGAGGACACAGAGGTAGACAGCAGGGGGGACAGCTTGGTGTGTGTGTGTGTGTGTGGGGGGGGGGGGGCACATGGGTGGAGGAAAAAAAATGGCCCAAATCCCAGGTTCCTAATACTTAAAATGCTGTCTGCTCGTAAAAGATTTCAGTCAGGGAGAGGCCATCTTCAAGCTTCTCTTAACAAATGGGTATCAGTGGTCCATGAAATAATCAATGTCGATAATCCATCCTAGGGTCTGCCAATATGTTAATGGCTCTGCCGCATCGTTATTGCTACAAGGCCATAAATCATTTCCGTACCAGAATGCTTAGCAGTCGAGGACTCAAACCCCTTGCCTGGAATAAAATGCTGTCTCTTAACAATTAATGTCTAAACATTTTGCAGCTTTGTGCCTTGATTGTTTTCAGATGCTAAAAAAGTAAGTAGGACAGATTGTAAATCAATAAAACAATAAGACAAAGTGTTTTAATAATAGAAAGACTCGAAGTAAATCATAGTTCTGTGTTTATTATTGCTTTGGAGGTTATAAATAAATAGTACCAACTGGTAAAGGTTTAGTTAACAAGGAAAAATAAGTGTGGTATTGACGTTTTGGGCATATGTTACATTACACTTTCACTCCAGAAGGTGAAGGAAGACGGGGGGTTAGTTTTATTATTTCTATTTTAAAATGGGAGAATAGGAGCTAAGAGATGCTCGTATCTTTGAACTGGCATCCAACAGGAGGGAGGTTTTTTCTGTTCTGCCCGGTAATACATCAGTGGTCTGGCTCCTCGTCCGGAGGACCCCAGTGAGCAGCTGTTGTGCAAACGGCTGTGCTGAGCTGTCGGCAGTTGCAAGGTGGGTCTTATTTAGGAAATAGACTTGGATCAAACTGATCTGACTTAGGTTAGTTTGTGTCAATTTAGTTCGCTATTAAAGGCAATGTAAAATGTGATGGTAAGTCGTTAACTCTATATTGTATAGACACAGCTTATTTGTGCCGATTACTGTCTCCCATTCCTCAGGTGTGCACTAGGCTGTGTTTTTGTGGGGTGGTGACTGGTGGATGAACAACAGCCCAAGTGTGAACATTCCTGTGCAGAGGGAGGAAGGGCACAGGCGCCCTCCTCGCTGCTTCTGCTCCCTCTCTCTGGTGAGACAAGGAGTTACATGTGCCCTTTCTATTCCAAAACATTAATACTGCTTCATTTGCCCATTTTTAGCTAACCAAAGTGGAACTTAACCTGCAGTTGTTTAACTGCAAGCCTATTAATGATCACAGGTGTGCTGAGTTTATGTAGTAGAAAATCAGTGACTGTCCATCAGGTGGTGAACCATTTTGAGTTGCAGATAAAACTAGTATTTATAAATAAGCTATTAATGTGCTTAATATATTTTCCAGTTTTGATCTATCAAAAATCTCATTTCACACAGTGGAAATTTAGTCCCATGTATGTATGTGTGCAGATAACACCGTACATTAGTGTTAGGATAAGAATGACTGAAGAAAGGTGCACATTTGTTTTGAGTATTGAAAGATGCCTAACTTGTCAATGTTGTTGAGGTCTTACAGTTATTTCTGTTTGTATGTTTTTAATTTTATATTTTGGTGCTCGTTTGCCGGGAACGGTATTTCGTCTGAGGTCAAGGTTTTGAAGTTAGTGTTTTGCATGGTAATACTGATCCAACCAACCCTACGTGTTGGATTTAACCTAATGTGTTGTTCAGGCTAGGTCAGAGCTAGATTGCTACCTTAAAAACACTGCCCACCCCCCGCCTGCCCCCCAGCTTTGTTTGGGAGGATGCAGGGAAGAAGGCTAATAACAACAGTGGAAATGACAAGTGAGCTCATGGGTTTATTTATTTCTTTAGAACACCGACTTGCCTAGCATTAAGCAATTTGATATGATCATAGTTTATTTTGGTGCTCAGGATGTAAGGGCAGGAAGGAGCCAGAAAAACAGTGGCTCAGTATAGACAAAAAGACAATTAAAACTGATACGTCTGTTTAACAGAAGTGGCAACGGCAGCCAGAATGGAAGTAATTTATTCAAAAAATTGTCCAAATGCATAAACTGCACTGATGTACAGTATGGTGGTGGGACAGTGGAAAATGTGATGGTTGTTTCTGTTGTATGAATTACTCAGGCAGGATGCCTTTGTGAAGTAAGGGGGTTTGTTTAATGTTCTGACAACAATTTAGATCCTGTTATGGTTATTGCAGTGTAATGCAGTAGTAAAAATTGAACATGACACACCAGCAATTTATTATTTGTGTGTTTTTTAACCTTGAGTATCGGATTGTTTGTCCAAGCATATCCTTTGATTTGCTATGAAATTTATTGTTGATAAAAACAATCAGATTTCCATTAGAAGCAAAAAATTCATTTTTTTTGCCATGAACCATAGATTTAGAAAAAATTCAAGCTCGGCTGCAGGACTTATGACAGGTAGGCTTATGACATTATATGGTAATTCAGCATGAAAGAATAATTGTGACACTCTACTTGGTGCTGGAGTATAATCGTGCTGTGAGGTTCAATTCACTGAAAGGCCAAATTATCTTCAACTACATTAGTCTGACAACCTATAATGCTTTGCAGAGGCAATTTGTAGATGTTTCACAGAATGCCAGCAAACATGGCTTACCATTATGTTACCCATTAACAAATTTGTGTAGAGGAAAAAAAGTAACTTTTCCATTTTCTTAACTGTTTTTTGAGCTCTGGCGTGCAATAAATGTGTACTGGGTAATAATGGTGTATGCTTTGCTATTTGGTGTTGGTTTTTAAACCTACAAGGGACATTACAAGATAGATTAATTTTTGAAGGGTACTTTTCCAGAAATATTTATTTCTTCTACACTTGAACAGCAGCGCCCTAGCTTCTGTTGAAAGAATAACATGGAAGCCAAATTAAGGTAAAAAAGCATGGCATATTTTTGTAATAGAAAGTAAGCAACAGTGAACAACTGGGAAATACTGCTGTGTTATGGCTTGGAGAGATTTTGAGAGTGTGTGTGTGATTTTTCTCTCTTGATCAAGTGGGACTTGTGGCTGTTAGAAAACAGCACGGCCTTGTCTGCCTTACGTGCACATTTACCATCCTGGACATTTGAGTGGCCGTAGAAGGGCATCTCTTGCCTGTTTGAGAAAGGCAATATTGTGACTCAAAAGGAAACAAAATTTCCAAATTTCTCATTGAAGTTGATTTCAATTTGAGTGCTCCTCTACTTCCACAAAATGAAATCAATACTCATGTGGCAGTGTAACACAGCCGAGTCAGGAAGAAGATAGGTTTATTGTCCAGTATCTTGTGATCCTCACCAGCACATGAGCTTTATACCGTTGCAGAAGTGGATTATCCCTGTTGAGGTAGAAGCACTGGAAAATGCCTGTGCATCACAATTTATATTAGGTAGCATTTTAGAATGGTTAGGATTTGTGAACCGTGCCTCGCAGTAGGTAGGATCGCCCAGACATGGGCTATACCAGTGGTGTGGATGTACCCGATAAGCCTGCAGCCTGAGGTGGTGGGGCACTGACTCCTGCTTGGCTGCTGTACTGGTGAGCAAAATGGTCACTCTGCAACTTAGAGACCAATATCAATACAATGCAGTCATTACTGTCCATTTCCCTAAAATATAACATAATTGGCTTGGCTGAGCTGTCCTAAAAAACATGTGAAGAAGCCAATACAAATCTGCTTTTGGTTAATCTCTAAGCAGAGTTGCACTCTTGCTACCTCCTATTTGCCCTCTTGAGACTGGCTATTGTAATGTCCTTGAGGCATTCCAAATATTTTACTTATAGGTGAAAGTAGCTGAGATTTTTTTTTTTTTTTCTGGTGGCAAAATGAGGAAGAAGAAAAAAAACCATTGTGACTGCAGAAGAGTACCCAACCAATGTTTAAACTGAGGAGAGAAGGGTTGTGTTGGTACTTTGTATCACTGAAGTTAACCTTATTGTAAAATACCAACTGTCTGCGTGAGCTGCTCTGGAGAAATATTTGCTCAAGTCCACAAACTGATTTTCGCCCTTTGTCATCCTCAAAGTAAAATATAACAATGCATCTACCTCCACCACCTGGAGACAATTCTGGAAACTAATTCGACAGGATTTGTACTTGCACACTGAGTTCTAGGACTGCTCCTAATTAAACTACTGGAAGAGTATAGCCATTGAACTCTGTGCCGACAAAATCATATGTCTTACATTGCTTACCAAATCTGCTGGATGCTTATCTCCTCAGCGTTTTCTGTGAAGGAATTAATCCTGGAAAGCAACTGAAAGAATTGATGAGTCTTTGATTTTGATTTTGGAACAGTGTCAGACAATTGTGCATTTCGGAGTTTCCAAGAAGGTGACACACTCTTTTTCTCTTGCTTGTAGTTAATAGCAAAGAGCTTTCAGTGCTGCAATACCCAAAGGGAAGGGTTTGAGTGACTGCACAGGGAATGTGGATTGTTATCATTCCAGTCACAGGGCACTGCACGAAATCACAGGCTCTGTGCTCTTCAGTACTGCCACTTGAACGTAGCAGCCACTGTTACTCCTACACTGCTTTTACGGTGCATATTATAACGTTTTATTTGATAGTGTGGTTCCCTTGGTGTGTGAGGTTTTGTGGGTTGTTGTTTTTTTTCCCTTTGATTTTAAGTACTAACCCCTAAATCTTCCTTTCAGGCAGTGGAGGAAGTCAGGTGAATTTACAAAATACATTCTATTAGAAAATCTTTCACAGAAAAGTGGGGTTCGGTAGAAAGGTCGACACATATAAAGAGCTGATCATTTTCATAAAGGCTGATTGAAATATTCTTAAAATAAAATATGCGTTTTAGGCAACTTCAGTCTTTGGTATCCCATGGTCCTGACTGCAATCCAACAGTTGTAAGAAAGAAAAAAACTATCTTGATTAAATACAGTGTTGGGCAAAACACGCTAATGAGGCATACGAGTAAATTTTGTTCTCAAGAAAAAAGGATGCATAAGCCCCCCTTCACTGAAAATATGCCTGGCAGAGCAGATGATATTAGTTATTTTTCCTTCCTTAAAGGAGTACATGAGTGTGTGTAAAATGAAGTTGTCTGCATCACTAGCCTAATCCTCTACTGACTTTGATCTCATGCTCACAAGAAATGCATAGATGTGTGAGCTGAGGCTGTAGTGGAGAGCACCAAGGAACCCCAAACCTGTGCAGCTCTAGCGAGGACGCTCCTGCCCTTCCATTCAGGCCAGGGTCTGTTTGATGCAGGATCTGCCCCATGATGAAAGACTCCAAAGTCTTTGTTTACAGGGTAAAGAATTATTTTGTCTGTGATGTGGTACAGAGTTAACTAGCAAACAGCAAGTGTCTTGGTAATGCAAATAAAAATGACAGTATTCTTCCAGTAGATTTTTTTTTTTTTTTTTTTAAGGATCCCTGGTTAAAATAAAACAGTAGGAATGAGGGAAAATAGTTTTTTACCCAGAGAAAAGTACTGGTTGCTTTGTGGTAAATATTCCCTTTCAGTTTCAGTGTGCAGAGTACTCGGGTGTTTGATATCAGTCATGTCAGTGTGTTGGGTCCCTGGTCTAGAGGAGGAATCTGCCCCAAACTGGAGGAAGTTGCTTTTAAATTTTATGGGAAAGACTTGAAGGAAAATATGAAACATCAGGTAGGAGGGGCATTGGATAGTTTTATAATAAGAAAAGTCTTTTACAGAGGAAAAAAATATCATATCAAGTAACATTATTTTGCAGACTATAGAGTCCCAGTTGTATAGTTAAGGACATGCTGCAGCATTAATGTTTATGCATAATGCTTTCCAAGTAATTTAGGCTGAGCTGCCACTGACTTACTTAACATTTATAGGTCAACCACCTGCAGAAAGGGCATGTAGGTAGATTATTGTTGACTTTATGGTTATGGAAGGTGGCTAATCAGTGAGCATGCTGGGAAATCACTTGTTATGCCTGGATAGCTCTAACACCAGGCCCTGCGATTTCTTGTGGGCACAAGGTAACAGAATAATTTCTCATGACTAGGGCCCTTGCCGAGAGAGGAGGTGGCCTGTGGTAGAGATAATGGGTTTTGAAAAAGGGGAGGGGGGGTGGCTACAACATTTCAGAAGTAGATTACAAGTGCAAAATCAAATAACTTAATCATCCTTTGCCAAACATACTATAGCATTTGCAGCAAAGTTGTTGACCAAATAAGCAAATTCTCTGGCTGTATATTAGAATGGAGCATTCACGTTCTAGCTGCTGTGTGCTTTGCGGGAGCTGTTCACTGGACCCTTGTGAGATATCCGTTCTTGCCTGTACTGCACAAATATTTTTTCCTTATTTGTGAAACACAGAATGACTCTGGATTACTTTTTAAAAAAAAATTGTAGCAAAGTATTTGAAGACTAATAGTTTTCATTCTTTAGTCCCATTTTCCCCCCCTATTACTTGTCTCCACAGAGGTACATGTACTCCCTTGTGTGCTAATTGACAACTTTTGCCTTTTAAAGTTCACCGTGAAAGTCATAGACTAGAATGCATAATGAATCAATTTGCTTAATTTGGTTTGGGCCCTTGGGTTGTAGCGCAGGCATCATTGCTAGTATTCACATAGCGATCTCGATGCTGATGTTCCTCTTATGAGAGCTGGAAGAAACTCATATGCTTTGTTTATTTAGGAACAGAGCCTCCAACTGAAGTCTAGAAAATCCAAATGCATCTGTCCACATTTGGTCTTGTACACTGGACCTGCATGGGATTCATCTCTCGCAGGTGCTGATATCTAGAAACCTTCATTTACTGTTGTTGGTTAATTATAGCTTCCCCCTCTCCCCCAATCATTTTTCCCTTTTCAGATTTGCACGTATGCTCGTGTTAGCCACACATAAACACAGCACGCAAAATGTAAACTTAAATGTGTTTCAAAGGTTTTGTGTTTCAGTTACATTTGAAGGCATGATATATTAATTTCATCTTTTCCTCTCTTCAGCTATGTTCACACACATTATTTGGGGCATACATCTGTACATATGTGTGCTAATAAATGTAGTATACTCTTTTATAGGAAAAAATGCTTTTTCAGCATAACAGCAGACAAAAAAGTATAAAAATGGATTGCAGTGATCTATTTACATATCAAAGAGTGGTAAACTGTAGGAGAGATACTTTTCACAGTTAGTTTCTTTCATGTTTGTACTGTATTGACTTTGAAAAATACTCAGATGGGTAGTGTAAAGCAGTATAATTAAACGAGATTATTTTTTTCCAAATCCAAACATTTTCTAGCTGATAGTGTCACATTATCAAAACCATTGTGAATATTTTAATGAACAAATCTGTGTTCTAGAATTTCAGATCCTTATTTTCTCTCCGGAGATGAATGCATGGAATCCTTTGTAATGATGAAATGTGAGAGTATTACTTCTCAAGTGTCAAACTGCAAAAAGCAAAATAAATGGGTTGGTCAGATCTAATACGATTGACATGAAAGATAGAGGGCATCTCAATGGTCGTAGGATTGCTGATTGTGGAAGATGACCACAACTATAAGTGTAACTGAACAATACTTTCATTGAATGAAATTGTGGTAAGACTACTAAATGTGACTCCTGGTAAGCCCCAAAATGTTTTAGGGTAATTTAATCAGCATGTGCCTTTAATTACAGTTCTGAAATTAACATTATTCTCCATTAGCATTTTTATTTGCTTTTCTCCAAAAAAAACCCTAGGTTCTCGTAAGTGGTGGTAAAAATATCCTAGTTAGGAGCGAAGTCCTGTCCTTATAGTACTGTTGCTAGTTATTTTTTTATTTTTTTGTGTTAACCAGGGGGATGTGCATTATATTTACATTTATTCAAGCAACCAGATAGCTTCAACCTTTTTTTTTCTAAGTGTGAAGACATGCGAAATGACTTATTACTTATTTTCTACATGAGGTTCTTACTTATTATAGTTAAAACTAGTTGGATTTGTATTGATGTCTATAAAAGCTACATTTTTATTTGTGTGCTTGTTTGTTAAATAAATCTACCTGAAAATGCTAGATATGTAACAAATAAAGGTAAGTTTATTGAATTATGTCAGCACGCCTTTTTGTGTATGTGTGTGAACCACAAAAAAAAAAAACCACCCCCCAAACCCAGTCTCAGACAAGTAATGTTACCTGTAGTGGTGAACTGCATCTAGTATTTTTTGGTCACTGTTGCTTCAAACTGTAGATCTGTTTGGTCTCACCATTTCAGATTTCATTTGTTAGTGAAATGAAAGAGAGAAATTAGGCTGCCTTTCCAGTTGCCATTGATTCACGCTAAAGTTTGAGCTGCTTATTGATCAGAAGGTGCTCAATATAACTTCTTAGGTAATGTCAAATAGAAGAAAGTATTTCTGCTGTTGTGTAAAAGTCTATCAAAAGCTGTTTGGGCTTTCTACCAAGTTCTACTTCCAGGCTAAGCTAGTGGTTTCCTCTCCTTGACTTGTTTGACTTGATAGTAGGAATTGAGTTGCTTAAATTTTAGATCTGTTAAAGTTCAATCTAATATTAAGGCTGTAATTTGAGTTTCTTTAAATTTTAAGCTTTGGTTCTTAAGAAAAAAACACTGAAGCAGGTGAATTAAGAACTTTTTTTTTTCGGGGCTGGGGTGGACAAGGGGAAGGGGGAGGTTGTGTGTATGTACTAGTTTTCAGTCTGCTCTGATGGGACTTCCATGTCACAAGCTAAGGTTCTGAGAGCGGGGCGTGTTGGTGCTTCTGTGGATGGCCTTTCCATGTACCTCTTCGTAGAGTTTGACATTAGCAGAATGCAGTAGCCCTGGGAATAAGAACGCTATCCGAGTAGGGATAGCTGTATAGAAAATGGAAGTGTGAGGCCAGTCGTTCCCAAAACATATATTGAGTGCCACGTAATGGTTTTATTAAGAATACTTGGAAACTGGAGAGGTAAGCCTAATGACCACATTTAACTTGTTCACACTGTTGGCTGCTCCTTTTTTATTATGGCTGTTTCTAAGCCATATATAAACCAACCATAAGACTATATCCTTGTGTGGTTAAACTGGTGAGCTGGGCTTCTCAAAGGCATGGTGCCTACCTTTTTTATTTTTGTTTTTGCTTTTTGTTTTAATTTCTGTCTGGGATACAAATGAAAACTTTTGTGCTTATTTTTGGTTTTCCTTTTGGTCAGATAAAAGGTTGATTTGTGACTTGGCTGAGAGGGGAAACAAAATCTGAGCCTAAAATACTGACCTCTGTTCATGCTAATCTATATTTTTAACTGTTATTTCTGGAGGAGTGATTTATTTACAGTGACAGCTTGTTACTTATGGTAGCTGCTGCCAGCTTCTGAAGTAATCTGATAACGTCAAATTGTGAAGGGAAGCTATAGGCTTTGCCTTGAATGACTTGCTATAAATCATGTTCATAGCTGGTATGTATAAGGATGCTTGGCTTGATACTGATAGAAATACAAATCAAATACAACATATGGTAACCCAGTTCAGAGCCAGAGATTCTGGATTAAGCCTATTGGGTTCATATTTTTAAATGAAATGCATCAGGCATCCCTGCTTGTATATCAAAACTTCAAAACTGGGGATAATGCACCAACTTAAAGGCCAAAAAAGAAAGAGGACAGTATACAGAAAAGAGTTAACACTGAGTGACAGGCAGGTTTTGAATGTTCAGGGAAAAGAAACCCATAAGAAGTAATGGACAAAGCTGCCTGGAGAGCTCATCAACAGTCACACAAAGTGACGGCCAAGAAGCGAGTTCAAAGTCACCAATACAACAGCGTGTTACAGCTTCCATGGAGACAAGTGTCAGCGCAGAATAAATTTTGCACCGGCGTTCTCATCTGGCTGTTGCAGGTTTTGTATCCACAGCTAATAATAAAATTAGTTGTGTGGCTTTCGGTTTAGTGAGGTGTAAATTTGTTTGATTTATGCGCTTCCTGAAGAGGGACAAACAGAGAGAAAGTCCTGAAGAGCAAACGATCATTAGCTGTGTGGCAAGGGCGACAGTTGCGTTATACTGTATAAAGTCATCGTGCCATTTTAATTGCAGCAGTCGCACTAACAGCATGACATCTTCTGTGACAGTCAAAGTGAAGGCCGCCAAGTACCACATGTCACGTGAGGAATTTGTATTTGGAACCTCTTTTCTTCCCGCACCGCCCCCTGCGCCCCCCACCCCCCCACCCCCACCCCCTTACACAGTCAAGCTGCTCTCGTGCCTTCGACTTAAGAGTATGGAAATGGTGTTCTGTTCTGTGGATACACGGAATTAATTTAGAGAAGTAGGCTGTTTCAGAGGTGTTCAGGGAAACAGCCTGGACTGAAAAGTCCACGTTTCTGAAGTAGGTCTCTTGAGAAGGAAGAGCTGCCTTCACAGTTCTTTGAGTCTGTGCTTATTAACGCTGCCTGCTGGGGACAAAGGGCTCGACGCTAGCCCGCTCTTATGTTTCGTATTTGGCTCTGCCCAACCAAAACCCATGGAATTCCTTGCTGCTATTTGAGGCATCTCCCATTCAACTGGCATAGGTCAGACTTTCTGTGAGAATCATTCTTTTTTTCTCTGAAGGCTACCAACATCTCAGTGTGGATGGAGCTATCTGTAACTTGTTCTCCCTTTTTCCCTCATGCCCAAATTCTGGCTTTCTGTCTCAAGCTCTCCCTTCCCCTCCCTGCCATGTCCTTGTCACCGTGTCCAGATATGTAATAATGTGGGTTTTTTTCAAGTGTGATCCTCAAGTGCATAATCAGCTCATCAAAAACAGATGCAAATTACCGCTGAAGAATTTTGCACATATCCTGATTTTTTTTTGTTATGGGAATTAATGAACAAATCCTCTTTTTGTTTTGAAGATAAATAATAATGCTGTGTTTTGTCAGAGGTAGTGGTAATTGGTAATTAATACCACAGTGGTTTATATTTCGTGATAACAAGGTAAAAATAAAATTACTTCCTGACTACCAGGTAAAACTTAAATGGTACTGGCACTGACAAACTGTGAAATGAAGGGAGAAGTCCCCTGTGAGAAGATGAGTTTATTATACAGATAAGATTTCCATAATAAGGGATAGTGATTATGGGGAAAGGCTGAAACTCCATTAACTGAAACAAATTACTGTGACAAAGCCAGAGGGAGTGCTTTGCCAAACTTACAACTCCCTTCATAATATTCAAATGCCGGTTGGTGCACGGTTACCAGCACATGGACCTAGGGTCACTGTTCTGGCTCCTTTGCGCCCCGCCACTGGTGCGGCTGCAGTGCTGGGCAGGAGGGGAGGCCGTTTAACTGGGACACGTGGAGGAAGCACCTTGCCAATGTATCAGTGAGGCGTCAGGCATTTTCCCTGTGGCAATAAGCTGCCCCCCTAATGCCACCGTTTTTCTAATAAGTGACTTTTCATTGTCAGAGAAATGTATGAAATGCATGTTGTGAGGAAACGCGGTGAATCTTGAATTTATTTACCTGACCATCTTGACATAGCACTCTGAATAGGATTTTTTTTTTCTTGCTTCAGTTAAAGCAGAAAACTGAAACACTGATTCAATTTCTGCATGTGTGGTTATGCACGTGCATCTCTTTCCAGAAGTGGCTCGCATTTTCTGCATGCATGGACATGGACAAACCTGTGGTGGTTGCTCTCAGATTGCTCTGTGTGTGCATAAGTATATATGCAATACATTCAAAAGGTGCTTATGGCTCTCCAACTTGTAGTATTTGTGTAAAATACAATAAAAAAGTAATTGAAATATAAACGTTGTCATCTTTGTACTAATTTTTGTGTAAAAAATAATAATAATATGGTAGTTAAGGATTTTGTGTAAAAACTGTTAGAGTTTGCAGTTAGAGCCCTGGTAAGAACAGCAGGCAAGACTATAAGCTTTAATTTATGTTGTGCTTTGGACATTTTTCAGAAACTATTTACCCATTACCTCTTAGGTCAGTGGCCTAATAATGCAACAAAGCACTTTTTGAAATTGCAGATAATTTTCAGTGCTCAGATCTCTGTGTAGTATTGATGGGGAGGAAAGCTGATTAGGATCTTGGGAATTGTGCTTGATGGGAACAATCTGGAAGGAGTGAAAAATTATTAAACACACACAGCGGGAGTTGTAGGATTTACCATTGTCGTGCAGTGCTATTAATTCTCATTGCATAGTACAGCAGCTTGATTGCACACTGTGAATACTGTTTATTGGAGAACGGGTACAATTTTCTGCAGTTGTTGTAATGTAATACTAAATGCTAATTAGGCTTCTAACAATAATTAGAACCTCTTGCTAGACATAGAAATAGAAACACTCAATTGAATTTAGAAACAAAGACCTTTAAGCTATGCCAGGAACAGTATCTGTAGCCGCAGTATCAGCTTGGTGAAGTGTGGGGTTTTTTTGGTTGTGGGTTTTTGGTAGCATGTGTGTTTGTTGTGATTTTTTTTTTTTAGTTTATTTCATTTACAGGATTGCAAAATTATATTTTTACAGTGAACATAATGAGCTCGTTGTGTTCTCAATATTTTCTTAATGGAAAGGGTAGGAAAACCAAGTAAATATTAGAAGGACAACTATGGATAAATTTGGCATGAAAAACTGTTCAGGCAGATAGCCGTTGAATGGCTGATATTACTAAGTATAATGCACTATTTCTTTTAACTGCTTTGTGATACGAAAAAGAAATAACAATCCCCAAATCCATCAAATGCTATTTCTTCCCGTCTCCCTCCCTTAAATTAGACACCAATTTTTTTCCTGAATTAGTCGTTAAAGCTCTATGTAAGTATTTTCAAATGTGACAATAAAGATGAGCTCTAGTTCTGAATAATTTAGTAATTTGCAATGTAAACTTCTATATTTTTTGGAGGTGAATGTGATCTTTATTTTATTTTCATGTATGTCAGGATGTTAACAAATGCAATTCACAGGGAAAATGCATGGCATACATGTTTTGATCTTGTTTGCTGATAATTTTTTTATTAGATATCCATATATTTAAAAGGCTGAACATACATAAGATAAAGGTCTTTAATCCACATCACTGCTTTCGGGGGGGGGGGGGGGGAAAAGTCTTCCCACCCTGGCCATGCAAAACAAAGTTTTATGGCACATATATTGGGAAGATGCTGAGCTTGGATTCCTGTTTTGAAAACCTCTTTCGTATTAATCAAAGCAGAACCCACGATTCTAGTTAAAAACGTGGTTTTAAAGACTTAATGTAGTTCTGCTGAATTCTGGTTTAAAACCCTTCTTTTTTCAGCCTTCTCCGAATAGGAAATTTGGGAGCCTTTGAATAAAAACCAAAACAGTGGAAATAGTTTCATCATGGAAATACTGGAAGAGTCTTACGTCCAGTGCTGACAGCATGCACCAGTGCCCAGGCATGCCCCTACGTGGTTCGCTATGCGGTACAGAGGCTCTCATTATACTGAGCATTTGTACTACATTTGTGGCAATTGTTATACTTCTTTCTGTTTGTTGGTTAATGTTTCGTCATAATACATAATCAAAAAGGGTCACAGTGCTTCCTGCTTTCGTCGTCTTGCTGATCTTCCCTAGACTCCCATTGTTGTGAATTTATCTAGTGCCACAGGTAACACTAGGAGAATTTCCTACAGAGTAACTTCATGACGCAGCTTATCAAACAGGTTGGGTTTTTTAGCGAGGTTTAACAAAATGAAGCTTCCCAAAACTTTTCAAGAATGGAAAGAGCACTCAAAAGCAAACCTGTTGCTTAATATTTTTCAGTGATATGCCTTCAGCGTTCGCATGCTCCTTTTGAGTTTATGGGTACGTTTTCACCCTGTGTTTTGCCCTCAGCCCCAAGCTGTGTATGAGCACGGTGTAGTGCAGGTTGGTTGTGGTTTGTTGTTTTTTTTAACTAAAAAACCCAATCCTAACAGTATTGATCGTGTGTTGGGCTAAATAAATGAGTGGTTTGTACTTCATTATGAATTATTATAATGAATGCTTTGAATTCTACTTATTTACCTGTACAATCTTGGGCCCAGTTCAAGGTCATTATTTCTACTCTGCAAGTTGTGAGGATGCGTGTTTACAAAAATCTGAACCTTAGCAGAAGAGATTTTCTTAAATGCGCCTTCTTTGTACCATCTCACTCTGTGTTGAGTGTTTTTCTTTAAGGCTTCAGCAATCATCTGGAAGAGATTTAACTTGAGCAAGACGGATTATTCTGTTTAATTTTCCATTAGCAGTTTTCCTTGCACAGGGCAATGTCACCCACAAAGAGAAGGTTTGCTGAGATATGACACTCTGGCGATTAGTAAGTTTTACTCTTCTTCTGAGACACTGCCCGTTACCTTCCCATTACGTTATAGGTGCATTCACGTTCCGGAGGCAATCGGGGTCAATCTGGTATGGCTGACGTGTTATATGTTTTTCCTGTAGCGTGTCACATGTAGCCTGCTGTACGGAGTGTGACAAACTGCTGCTGGATGACCTGGTAGTCTTGGGTCAGAGTGAGAGAAATTGGTGTTGTACTAAGATGTATGTTAATACATATATTATTTATATAGGCATTAGTGAATGCTATTGTTGTCTCAGCACAAATCAAGGTCCAGGCCATGGCCTTGGGGCTTTCAGGGGCTCACTTTATCATGTGTTGTGATTTTTATCTCCCCCCCCCCCCCTTTCTTTTTTTTCTTCTGCTTATGAATAATTAAAAACTTAAATTACTTGCCATGTTCGAAATTCATATGCTGGGGAAAATAGCTACATGAAAATTAATTTTCTGTTCTGTGAGACTGACGGGAAATCAATTAATCTTGATGTATTATTTTATGCAGAACAGGGTGCGGGAACCAGAAGAGAGAATGGCTACAGCTGTTCTTGTTGGTTGGGCCATATATTATTGTTGGCGGGTTTGACAGCTTCTGAAGGAAATGGCTGAAGGGTATCAGGCAGGTGAATCAACTGTAAAAATTTATTGGAGGATACAAACTGTTTCCAGGGGACTGATATAAAACTCACACTTGAGAACTGAAGTATTGAATGTTTTTGTGACTGAAGCAGCTTGTTGTCAATATTTATAGCTTTTCTCTTTGTTACATGTCCTATTTGTTTGATTAACTAGTCAGATGTTAGTGTCTGTTTGTAATTTATTTGTTGTGCCTTCTGTAGCATTTTTGATACATAAAGATTTACCGCTAGGTAAATAAAGCAGCTCGTGCAATGCAATATGCTAAATAAAATGACAGAGCTGTTTACAGCTTGTTACAAGTTTTATAACTCACTAGGTAGATCAGTAACTTTTGTTTACCAGTGTCACTGTTAAGTTGAAACATGTCGCAATGTATTAAGTGCTGCAGGGTAAACAGGTCTCCTTTTAAATAACTGGAGATTATAATCAATATGTACCTTAACGGTAAATCATTTAAAAGAGTCTATAAAGCCCTCCATGTAAGCCCATACATAATGCAAACATTTCCAAAATAAAATGAAATACTTTTATGCTCTTTAGAATGAGCTTTCTATTCACCTTCCCTTCCAATGTATCTGCATCAGCGCTCTTTGTAAATAATAAAAGGGCAAAACACCAAAGCAGCCGCTAACAACCTGCATGTTAGATGTTGGTTCCCATCTGGATGTGCAGGGTCCAAGGTCCTGGAACAAAGCTGAGGCTCGTAAGAGCCTGTATGTTGTAATCCTTAAATGTGAGGGAGAGGGGCTGAGTCTCCCTGGCATCGCTGAGTGGGTTGGGAGCAGCCCGCTCCCAAATTCTCCCCAAAGCGCACCAGGTCAAAGCTATTGTTGATCAGAGAGGCTGGCTGCAGCACTGGAGAATCCATGGGGTGGGATCTCTGTACAACGTGTAGGTGTGGGACAGAGAGATTGGCCCCCACCTCTCCCCATCAGAGCTCTGAGGTAGGAGTGTACAGCTACAGCCTATTAAGATGACACACAGTGGAATATCTAGACTTATAATGCAGTGAAAACCAAGTATTCCTGATGGAGAAAGGAATAAGAGACAGCAATATTGTTAAAACCTGTAAATGATCCTAAAGAGCATGTCTCCTAGAAGTTATTTCCAATATCTCCTTCCGAAACAGAGAGACTAAAGCGACTCACGTGAAGCTGATGTGCTGAGGGAAGGAGGTTTGATTTTTGCAGCCATAAGAAATATCCAGGACGTCAAGGAGTTTTGCAAATTAATTGTAAATCTGGTGTGAATATTGTAGATGGGGTGGGGTGGAGGAAGTAGGAAAATGAAAGGAAATAAGAGCTGGGAGATTCTGACCCTGTTCTGGAAATATGCTGCACTCACAAGTCCTAATTAGAAGTCTTTCCCTGTGTTAAAGGAATGGGTGAATTAAACAAGACCCAAATACTGGGAGAAAGAAATGAAACTTTTTAAAGTTTATAAATATTCTAAAGATTAAAATTATATGAGTTTGGAATAAACTTAACAGTTTAACTAAGGTGAACTTTACGTGTCCTTCCTGAATTAAAAAGCTATAAAGAAAACTGAAGTTTAAAGTAATTGTTAATGAAAGCTGGCCAGTATGACCTCCTGAAAATGTGAGCATTTGTTGGTCCAACTTTCACAGATGTTAAACATTTGGTGATGTTACTTGGGGCTGCTTGAACCACATTAAAGTCCAGCCACTGGAGTGTTGAAACAGTTGGGCGCTATAATAAAATATACATAAAAAGAAATTGTGAGACATTAGGTGTTGTTTGGTGATGACATTTAGGAAATTACAATTTTTCCATACATTGTACTCGCATCTACATAAGTTGTTTAGGCATTTAAAGTGAAAGTGGTATAGATATCGTTTGTAATTGCAACTACAGTTCTGGCAGGTGCACATAATTTAACAATATGTCAAATTTGACAAATTATTGTTGAGTTACAATATAGCCTTAATAAGAGCACATCTGTTCCCCCTATACAGTATAGAGGATGCTTGATTTAAAGAGTTTACTTACTGATGTTGTATTGTTGTTTAAATATTTAACAGGATCTTAGACACGAATCATAAAAAATACACAGTAGTGTATAAAAACGAAGAATCTTACTTGCAGTAATGTTTTTGCTGCTGTTAAATCTATTCATCCCATCAGGAAGGGTTCCTGCATTCTTTAAATTGTATCATCTGCACATGCACATGTCGTGTATGTCTGTGCAGAGAAAGAGCGAGGAACAAATCCCAACTTACCACAGAAACATTGACACGCTCGAGGTAAAATATGGGAACTGTTAAACAGTGTATAGGAGTCTTAAAGTAGTATTTGGGCTGAAAAGTGGATATTACTATGCCTGTTTCAACCTCTAGGCAAATATAAGAGTGGAGCATACACCTTTGTTGGAACTGGTTAGAATTTCAGGAAAGCATCCTGGCACCTGAATACCCATACTTAGCTTTTATTTTTTTGTTCTTTTACTAAAAATACTCCTGTATTTTTATCATATCTACAAGCAACTGCAGAAGGTATTGGTTCTGGTGTTTGCTGATCATGATCCCAAGAACAATTTCATTTTATGATTTCAGGTATCATTTTTTTTTTTTTTTCTTGCAGCATTTACCTGGTGGTCTGGCAAACAGGGAATTGTTCGATGCTGCTTCTGAAGCCATACTGATTGCTAGTGGTTTTATCTGGTTTTGATAAGGCTTTATCTGTTTTCCCTGGGCATAGCCATACTGCCCAATGTTTAGTACTGCAAAGAAGCCAGAGTTTGCTCAGGTGACAAAGCTGCCTTGGTGTGACAGTGGGAGCGATTCTGTTACTTTATATTCAACAGTCTGGGCATCATTTTGCACTTTGTTCATCAAAGGGAAAGAATAAAATTTAAATTTTCTGCATGCTTTTAAAAGGGGATGTATCGTCCCAGCGGTTGTGATAAAAGTAAATGTGTTTGGTATCTATCTTTTATCACTTCTGTTATAACCATTTCATTCTAAATGAGTCAAATATTCCTTAGTCCTAAATAATAATTTGGTATTAGTTTATTACCGCAGTTATATTTTACTGTGGAGTGGTGAACCTATTTAAGTAACAACCGTGAAGGTGGAATATTTTGTCTAAGCACAAAAAAACCCCAAGGAAGTTTTCAGATGTGATATTTGAACGTTGATTTACTTATGTCTGAGCAGAAATCCATACTGAACTGAAAAGAAAATGTTTTGGGTCTTTGCGTGCATGTAGTATTAGTTCCTAAGACGTGCCATGCTGTGGCTGAGGCCAGGGCTATCTGGGTTGGCGTTCTGTCTCTGAACAAAGCTGCTTTTTAGGAAGAATGGGCGGGTTTGGCCACTTGCTCTTGTCCCCAGGATCCTTGTATGAAGGATGTTAGGGTGTACAACCATCTGCATATCCATTTATTGATCTGTTGTCTGTGAATTTGTAGAATTCCTGTTTGTATGTGCTGGTGCCATCTGCATTCACAACCTCCTGCAGCACAAAGCTCCAGAAGTTAACTAGTTTATTTTGTTTGTTTGTTGTTGTTGTTTTTTTTTTTTTTTTTTTTTAAGAGTACTTTATTAATTTTAACTTGCTCTCCTACCAGTTTTGCGAAATATCCCGAAGTTCCAGTATTGTGAGATTTGGGGAATTAACTGTTGTGCCTTCAGCTTGAGTAGCCCGAAAAGGTGGTTGGCCACTACATTGGGAAGCAGGGCTATTTGCACAGTGCTCACAAATCTGCATTCATCTCCTCTGCCTTTGCTTTCTCCTGTGCTTGCTCTAGTGCCCTGTTTCCCCTTTTACTTATGAACTCAAACTATATAGAAATAACACTGCTTTTAAAAAAGACTATAATTAGAAGCCATTGAAACATCCTATGGGAGGGGGGGCAGTCAGAAAAGAGATGTCAGCCATGCTGAAGAAAGCCTGGAGAACCCTTTGATAAACATGTAGTTTTTTAAAAAAATGCCAGGCTGAGTGTATCTAGGTGTATAGGCAGTAGGGAATAATCAGTTTTTTTTCAGTTGCTTCTGAATTATTATTTTTTTAATTTTATTTTTCCTAGTATCTTGAGCTGTGACAAACTAATGCTCCGCGTCAGTTCTGTGAGCCTTGTGGTACCCGTTTCTTGCCTCGCTTGTCTCACTGCATGGGACACGTGCCCCAGATGTTGCTGGGAAGGGACCCAGAGATGCACCTTTACGCTGTCATTCGCGTCGGCTTTGGAGCTCAAGTTGCACCTAATGCACGTGCTAAACAAGTTTGCTGTTATTGGCCCAAGTCGCTGCACTCACTTTGCTTAAAATAAGTATACCTTCATGCCAGGATTATAAGGAAAAAAAATTTGTTGCGGTTCTAAACAAGTGAAAAATAGTTGCTGTATAGTTTTTCTATGAAATTTCTAAAAAAGTTTTTTTTTTCCTTAATAAAAGGTAAAAAATATTTTTGATGCTTTTTAGTGAGCTGTTAAACTGTTTCGACAGTAAAATCATTTGGGGTGTTACTAGCTGCCAAAATCAAGTGGTCTTGTTACATAATTGTCAATTGTTGAAGGGCCTAAATGACGGGGAAGATGTATTTCCAATAATTTTTAAAAATATATTAGGCATCACTAAGGAAAAGATGGTTGTGCTTGCTTGTGCAAATGATTTACAGCTTTTCTCATTTCTTGAGAAATAGTAGTATTTTAAAAATTAGCTTCTGAAATGTGACTGTTAATTGTTTGAACAATATTATCTCATTTTTTTGCACGTTGCTCTTAAGATCTTCATTGAACATAAAACACTGCTTGCTTCTCTCAGGGGCATGGTATCTCATAACTGTATGCCCTTCATGCTTTATTATGCAATTTAGTTTTTCATGTCTTTCATTTATTAGCAGTAAAATGACTTTGGAAAAAAATAATTCAATTAAGAGGCTAAAATCACTATTAAGATTGAAATTATAGTTAATTAAAGTGAGTTTCCTGGTTTTGTAAAATAGATGTAGTTATGGTATTACTTGAGTAAATTTTGAACACTTAAAGGAGGCTCCTTGATTTTTCCCAAAGCATCGCAACCTTCAGAATTTGCTAGCAAAGACGTATTTGTTGTTTGGGAACTTTCTTTGGAATACCTCTTCAATTAGGTAGTGAACTTGGGAAAAATTTTCCCTGTGAGAGATCAGCTAATACATTCTATAACTGTTCAGCAGAATTTTTCACCAGATAATATACCTGTTTGCTTATTATTTTGGGGTTAATAATTTTGAAGATTTGATATATAAATTTAGAGCAATGCCTCAGTGATTTGATTGAATAGCTGCACCTGTATATCAGTTCATACCTTTATCAGATAAGCTTTACTCTTTTATAAATTTTTTAAGTGTTGCTCTGCCTATAGGAGTCAAGCTGACCAGTCTGATTGTGAAATTCATAGTATTGTAATATTTCTAAACACATAAAGCAGGAATTTTATCAGGAAAATCATTAAAATTTGCTGAAAAACTTGTATGGACAGCAAGTGAGTAATAGGCATGGGCTCAAGCATATGTCAAGTAAAATTAGCTACAAGTAAGTTATATCTGATTGTTGATTATTTTTTTCTCACTTTAACTGCAGGTTAATATAAGCAGTTGTAGATTCTCCCATTAGCCTTTGATTTAAAAGTTGAAACATTTTACTGTAAATATTTTGGGTTTTGTCATACTTGGTTTTTCAAGCAAAAAATCTCTAATCCCAGTGTTTATTTGTGCTACCTGCTTTTAATCATTTGAAAAACATTCTGTATCCTATGGTTGAGGAATTACGGGACATGGTAATTACTACTATCTAAGATAGATAGGAGTTTATTTTTCAAAAGCAAAGAGAAAATGAAGCACAAATAAAGCTCTAAGTACCTTAATTATATTGAAGCTTTTTTATTATTACTATTTTTTCAGGTCTGAGTGAGACTAATACCCTAAAATACTAGTAAATAACTCCTGTGTTCTTTAAGACATTTCAAGTGCAGTTTCAGTAGCATTACGTAGATACGATGTGTATTTGACAGTTTGTAAGGATTGCCCTAGTAGTGATAAAACCTATGTGTAACGGATGTGGAAAAATAACATAGTAAAGCAAGTCTAGCAGTATCCTTGTTCTTAGTTCTGTGACACCTGACTGCATCACCTGCATGAAGATTGAAATACTTGGGGGAACAGCAGATATGGATAATGAGGTACAGAAAACCTGAATTTGGGAATGAGCTTTAGATTTAGAAGAGGAGATGAGACTTTTCTTTAAGTTACAGTATCCAAACGTGATGCAGTGTTGGAACATTAGTACTTTTGTTTGAAGGGCCATGTTGATTACAACACCCATAGGTATTAAGTAAAAATATTAAATGAGTTGCTATGACTTAAATTAATGCTCTAAAAAAGAATGTATTCTATATTTCCTGTAAAAAGTTGGGTATGAGGACAAGTTCTTGATAGTTGTTTCATTTCCAGACAGGTAATGGGGATTATATTAGAAGAGATTGTAAGCCTAGGTGCTTTTTCATCTAAAACATTGAATGTGTTCTCTTTCAGTCTAACTGCATAGAATGTTTTTTTTTAGGTTTTTATGGGCTTTGTTGGTTTTGCTTGTCACAGTTACTGTTATTAGTTCACTAGTAAATAATGACTTCTCTTTATTAAGAGAGACAGATGACTTATTACGTGTCATGGGCAATCCACAGTCTTTTTAAAGTCATATTTTTAATGCAAGATTTCCCTTTGATGTGATTTCTTTTCTTTTTGCTTTTTGTGTCCAATGAGATAGACTTCCCATATAGCAAAGTCTTGTAGATTAGTTCATTCATCAGCTGTGATTTGACACTGTGACAACTCGGCTCTCCTTTAATTTTCTTTTCCTCTGGAACTATTTTGACCAAATTGAATGCAAGCCCACCTATACGGGTGGTGAATGTAAGTTGCATGCAAAGGTGTGGTGTTGAAGTCATTGGTCCTTGTGTTGCAAGTGGTTCTGCATGCGTGGTGCTGGCTGTTTGTGGATGGTTCTCAGGAAAGATTGAATGCCATAGTTCTGGGCGATCTCTCAGCACTGTCCTTAGCTGTCCTACCATTTCAAAGATCTCAGACGAGTGCCGTAGTGGGTTTGCACGCAGGTACTCAAGTACTTAGCTCTGAGCTGTTTCACAGGTAGAATGTTGCTTCCTGGAGATGCAGCTGGTAGAAAATGCCTCCGAAAGAACAAACCAAACCAGCAGGAAAAAAAACCCAAATAGCTCAGAAAGAACAATATTGATGCTCCCTGAAGACTTTGTTGTTGCTTTTCAGATCTTTTATGTCAGTCAGTATTGAAAACAAAGAAAATGAGTTACCATTCATGTTATTAGGGTATGTGTGCCATTCATAGCATTAGTAATTGAATGGATAACAATCCATTATGCCAACTGATTGTACAGTCCGGTAGATTACGTGATCAATAATGCACATACTGTTTATCTATTATACCTTTTAACAGCTTCTAATAATTTATTAATGTTTTATGTACTATATCCAATATTTTATCTTTGTACATGAATAAGATGAGTGATATTGATTATTTTGCATCTTGCTCTTTGTTCCTGGGCTTTGGGAGTTCCCAGAATTAACAGTGCTACTTTACACTAACTGAAATATGACTCAAAGCTTTCAGAGGAATATTGGGTTTTGGCTTTTTGTAAAATGGATATTCTTAAAATATGTCTCTACCTAATCATCTAAACCACTGGTGATACTTAAACAGCGTTTACATATTTCTCATTTCTACGCTAGCATTTGTGTTCTCCCTAGGTAAAAGAATGCAAACCCTTGCCATGCATATTGGCTTTGAACGCAGGTAGATCTCAATGAAGTTGATACAGATCACAATATGATCAAGGAATTCTGCAGAGGGGCTCTTGTGTTGTATGTTAGGGCTTGCTACGGCAAGCTGCTGCGCTGTATTAAGATTTTTATAATAATTGCAGCTAGACTTAGAGGTGAAATGTTACCACGAAAAATACTAAAAGTTGCGATGTATTGTTCATCTAGTTGATAGAGCAGGAAAGCAATGATTTAGGAGAGCCTGCAAAGCTTGTCTATTTTTTCTGTTTTCTGCAGTTTTATCAGTTGGCCTGATAAAAGATACTTTTACACTTTGCATTTAATTGTATATAATTTCCGTTGATAGACCAGTGTCCTCTGGTGGCAAATTTGCCCATTCAAAGTGTGGGGAAAAAGCTCTATAAATGAATATGCAGGCTTAGAACACATGTATAATGTGCTGTATTATCTCTTACCCTCTCTTCAAAGTTCTGGGAAGGAAGGAAGCTATCTAAGTTGTGCCATTAACCTTGGGAGTGCTTTTTTCAGCTGATACTTTTTCTCGTAGATGCTGCTACTTTTCCTCGTGGATAGTGGCTCTTGGAGTACTGATACTCTGTTCCTATGAAAGATGTGACTGCACCCCTCTAAATTTTGTTGTAGTTGCATCAGGAGCAGTTGCAGTGATTTTTTCTGTGAGTAGAAAACCAAAATGTTTGGTAAGAAATCTGCTTAAAGCAATACCGAGCTTACGTGTATACCTTCCTTCTTCGGTAGCTTTTTTGTCTAACAATACAGGGTGGTTTTTTTTTAGTTTTCAGTGTATAAGATACTTAAAGCTCTCCTTGCAGAGTCTTATCCTCTCTTCTTGCATTTCCCTGCCTTAGGCAGGGTCTCTTGAGCATGGGACTTATGTGCTTTGCATCTTTTTAAAGCCTTGGAAGAAATGAAATGTTCCCTGAGGATGAACTTCTAAAAGCCTGCTTCCCCGTTCTTACAGGGAGGGAGACGTGTGGCAACACAAAGCCTTTAGCCACCCCCATCCATGTCTGTTCCTGTTTGCACATGATCGTGCAGCCACAGCACCTGGAAACCTCCCAGCGCTGTAGTTCGTAACCATTCTGGTGCATCTTTCCCAAGGATCTGTTCTTGCACCCCCAATGTGGTATGGTGGAGGATTTATCCAGATCATGTCCTGTATATTAGATATGAAATGAGCAGAAACGGATAAAAATCCGCGAAGTTGGGGTTGATGGATACGAAGATGGTCTGTTGCTGAGAGAGAAGTAGGTTCTGCATGGGGTTGTTGATGAGCACCATGCTAAGATGAATGCTGTAGTTACATCCTTGTTTGTGGTTGGTGACTTCTGTAGTTGCTAATGTTTAATTGTAAGTGTCTGCATTACCACCTTGCTAACAGCTACTGGCTTTTTAAATCCGTGTTGGTGAGGAGAAACCTTTGAGATGAAAATCAGTGTGCTATCGTATATTATTATCTTTAGCTGGTGTTGGGCCTGAAACATTAGCATGACTTAATTTGAGGTATGACTTCTTTTGAACTTCTGATATATTTATATTTTATTTTTAAATGAACTTAAGCTTCTTAAATTAATTTCAAAGCCATATGCCATCAAGTCTCATCACCAGTCACTTAGATTCCTAATTAACTTATACTCCATAGACCCATTTCTTTGCTTATATTTCTTTCAAGTTTCTCTAATGTGCTGTGAGTTACACTGGAAGGAACAATAAGATTTAAAGGAAGAATTAATTTAGAAAGTTGGGAATAGAACAGATAAGGGAAAATGAGAAAAAGCAGCTTAGTATTTTGTCTTGTAAATGGCCTTGCTCTGGTAGACCAAAGAACCCATTTATTCAAGGAAAGGAGGAGTGTTAATGAAATAGATCATGAGCATAGCTATTACGGTAATGAATTTTAACACTCACTTTGTTATATGATATTTTATTTATGAGCTTCCTGATTATTCAGATAAAGACAAGAAGTTTATAGCACTAGATTATGTCTTGTTTTCATAAACATATTCAGTAGTTTAATAAACATAATTTATTTTTTCTCCTTAAAAATCAGCAAAATTTATGAGAGATTATCTTAGGGTTAATGAAGTCTAACATTAAGGAAATATTACCCTATAATATCGGAGCCTTCAGTGCTAGAGTTGTAATTGCTTAATGCTTCTTTCTACAGGCTATTTTTATATAGTACATGCTTTGTACCATTAATCCTATTTTTACACATTACTCTTAAGCCAATTCATTGGAAAATATACATCAATGTTTATATTTTTCAGTCACTGCTTTCATTAGAAGATATAATACAATTCTGATAAATGAAGGAAAGTCTTTTTTTTTTTTTTTTTTTTTTGTTGTTATGAAAGGTGCAGCATGCATGTTTTAAAGAGTGGGTTTTTTGTGGATCAGAATTATACTGGGAGTTTGCTTTCCTGTCTTGAGATATGTTGGAGTATCTAGGAACTTTTGTACTCTAATTTCTTTAGGGATCCTGTCAGTAATCAGTAACAAACGTAAAAAAAAAAAAAAATCTTCAATGGAAAAAATTCCCAAGCAAAAAAAAGTCTCAGACAGGTTAGTGTGTGAATTTTTCTAATTAGCAGCATAGTAGTTATCTAATTGGCATCTTTAAAATGTAAAATTAAAGGTATACAGAAAAGAGAGCACCTCACAGATACATTTATTGCCTCTTTTTCTTAAAAGAACCCAACTAAGGAAAACAAAAGCATAATGCAGTTTTAATTTCATGTATTAAAAATTACTCTTGTGAACAGTTCACCCATTGTGAAACTTGTATATATAGATGTAGATACTTGTAGATCTTGTAATTTCTTGTAATATAAAAATATATTTTAAGACTCCACCCGAGAAGGTGCAGCAATACTGATGGATCATTCTGTATTGATTAGCATTACAAATTGTTTGTAGAGCCGTATCGGTAGTGCGTTGCGTGAATCGCGGTGATTATACATTACTCATCAATAATTTGGGGTGATCTGAGAAGATAGTTCATCCTCTGATTTTTAAATAGATATGTTTTTTCAGACTGCAAATGTGACTAACAGGATGTGTTATGGTTGGCATCATTTGTGAAGGTAAACGTTAAGTAGGATATTTCACTAAATTACGTCAGTGTCCACTGAGTAACAATTTAATTTTCTGTGTCTGGTAACCTTGTTCTTGCATGCCTGCTGTGTGTGGCATGCTAGGAAGGAGGTACACAAAGGAATAGTGGAAAGTTGGGAAGCAACTGGCAGGTAGGTTTGCATTTTTTCAGGTTAATTCACTTGATGAAAAGCTGCTGTATGTGATGTGTCATATATCAAAGGCAGGGCATCAGTAATCTTTGCTCAAGGGCACGGGTAACAGACAGAAAGACATGTGAATGAGATGGAAAAAAGCAACTCATCCTTTTCTGCTAACACCACGAAGGAGATAAAGGAAGATTTATGAGTCATCTTGGACCACATACCAGCAAGAAGCATACAGTATTTTTCACATGTTCCAAAAATTGGTGGTAGAAGGTAATCAGACTGTCACGATGTCCATCAGGTACTTTATGAAGAAATTGGGTCCTTTGGGCTTTTGATTGCACAGTCAGCTTTTTCTTTATGCTGTAGCAGTTGTATTTTTTCTTTTCTGAAGCAAGTAATTTGTAAGTTAAAGAAATGCTACCTGTGTGTTTAAGTGCTTTTAGTTGGTAGTGTTACTAATGTCAAGCAAACTAATAATAAGGCAACCAGCTGCAATAGGCTGATGCTTTGTTTTAGCTTCAGACATTTAACCGAACCTTGCTAGAAACACTTTATGGAGCTTTCCCAGTGTACAAAAGTATGTCTGAAAGTAGTTATATCTAATAGGAGGAAAATATTTTTGATACTGAGAAAGATAGGAAGGCATGAGGTAGGGCTGGCTACTACTGCCTGGTATGTTGTTCATTAATACAGCCTGAAAAAGAAAATGGGAAAAACAACATGGTCGGAAAACTTCATTATTTTCCAACAAAGGATGCTGATGTGGTACTTGGCCATCAAACCACGTGTCTTCATCTCATCGTCAGGACTTGATGGCTAAAAATATGATCTTGTTATAAATGGTGGCAAACTTCTTCCTGAGTACAGATCCAACACATCACACAGGCCCCAGTCAATCAACTGGACTATTTTTGCAGAGGAGTAGAAGGGAGAGTGGGATTAAACTGACAGGCTACCACCTTGCATATGCAGATTTTAAAATGCAGGTATTCAGTTGCATTCAGCTTTCAATTAAGCAGTATTTTTGGAGTATTTCTTTTTTGCCTAATGACTTTTCTATGCTTCTGTGTTGTTTTTTTTTTTTCAGTTTCTGATTGATGAATTTGTCATTTCTGTGGAACTATTAGTATTATTTTCATATTCATGGAGCTCACATTTCAGGTTTGAGTGATTCATGTGGCTTCAGATATATCCCCCCTTGCTGGGTTGGGGGGGTTGCTGTTCTCTCTGGCAGAGCTTGCCCCCCTCCCTCCCTGCCGCTGCACTGGGTGCTCCTCAGGGTCCCCATGGGCTTTGCTGTCTCCCTGCCTGTGTCTGGTTGGTGGGAGATGAGCAGAGTTTGGAGCCTTACGATGTCGTTGGGATGGACAACCTTTTGCAGTGCCTTCTCTGGTCTAGCAGCTGACCTCTGGGACCAGTGCCAACCCTTTCTGTTCTCCCACAGTTTAAACATAGCCTTCCCAGATCTGCAGCTGTTCTTGATGCTCTGGGTCAATAGTTTGAGGCTCCTCAGAGGTAAATGTTAATAGAAGCAAGCAGGCAAACTTTGCATGGTACTGTAAAACATGATTGCTCCTAATTATTGATGTTGGAGGTGTGTTTTCTAAAAAAAATATACAGTCAACATAGATTTCTGTGTTTCAGTCTCTCAAATGCTCTTTGGGCTCGAAACAGTGAATTCTGGCAAGCTGGAATTCTCTTACGGTTTTCCTTCTACTGTTTAAGTCAGCTTTTTCTCCTGGTCTGGTCCCATAGTTTCATGTGATGGTCAGCTCTTGACAAAAACTCTTCTGTGTTTTTTTAAATATCTTTTTTGAAATGGACCCCCACCCCCCACCCCTTAAATGTTACCCTTTCTTTTATTTTAAGCCTGTGAGGTTTTATTTCTCTTTTTCAACATGAAAAAAAAAAAAATCAACAAACCCAAACAAAAGAAATGTTATCCTTTCTTTTTAAAATCGTGTCACTTCCATTGGAGTGGTGAGACGGGGGTGTATTTCCACTGTGCTTTTTTCACAGTGTTGTGGGAAAGGAGATGGGTCTAGACTTTATCCAGCTCCACCTGTCTTTCTTGTCATCCCTTTGATTTTGTCACAGTACAACCCAGGAAGGTAACAGTCTTGGTCTACTATGTATATATGAATGGTTTTGGTGGCAAGTAGTAATTCCCCGTATAGTCAGGAAGTCTAGTTTCATAACAACTTCACAAGTTGTATGTAAGCTTCTTAATGGCCAGAACATACTGTGATTTTATCGTTTCTTCACAGTTGATTTTTTTTAAATATTGTGATTCATTTCTTTCAATTAGAATCTTGCATCAAAAGTGAGGATTGATTTCTTACATGAAAGTCATGTGTTGTTTTCCTTCAGGCAGATGCTTGGAGTACGCAGGATTGGAAAGATCTGAAAGTGCTCTACAATGATGCACAAAAGTTAAGTTGCCAGGAGGTCTTGGTAGAGTGCTGTTTATTTTATAAAACTGTTCCTTATTATCTTGCAATAGGATAGGAAGTGAATCTTCCTAATATTTGCTTGTCTTTCATTTATGCTGTGATAAATGCTTTCTTGGTGATTTTCTGCTTATTGTGCAATGCATTACTTTGCCATGAATTAGTGGTGGTCTAAGGAAGTGGGAGAAATGGGATTGATGAGTCAACTTTTTCAAGCTCATTTAGCAGTGTTTGAAAAGGACACTTGCTTCTGACATACTTTGATGTAAGCCACTCTAAATATAACTCATGAATACAAAATTAATTCCAAATTGGAGGGAAATCTGTCCATGCAATAAAGATAAGTAAAATACACAGCCAGACTGCAGGTGAAGAATACACCCTTTGCAGTCCTGGCATACAGAGCGTGGTATCTGGTATCTGATGTGATGCTGGTACAGTTAACAGAGGTACGCGTTTGGTTTCTTTGTGTTTTTATTTGTTGTTAATGTGATGCTGCCTGTAGAAAGCTGTAGTGTCATGCTGCTGCTATAGCAATATCTTGTCCGATACCACAAGCTAAGCAAGACGGGGCTAGCTTAGCCCTGCAAAGGGAAAGCCCCAGGGAAAGGCAGAATTTCTGAAGGAAGGTGCCCTAGTAGTGAGGTAGGTGAGCTCTTCTCTTAAAGGTTGGTTTCAGTGGGCATCGGAGGACTGCTGCTTTTTGTGTGCTGTCTTCAACCGGTGTTCTGAGTAATCACTTGAGTATATGTCACTCTTCAAAAAGCTACGAAAACCCCCTTATGTGTTCTGATTAAATACCTTGAGCAAATACATAAATCATACCTACTTAAGCACTTTCTGTGTGTATATATATAAAAAACAATCATTTTTAATTTCTTTAGTCTCCCTTTCATTCCCCATGTGTGCTACTATACGATTACATGCACTCCTACCAGCCTTAGTGTTGTTGCACCTTCTAGTAGTAGATGAAATCATTGTATTCTTTTTGAAATAAGTGATTTATTTTGACATACTATAGAGTGGAAGCTGAGTAAATGAAATGATGATACAGTTCTGTAACTGAGTAGGTTTATCTTACTGATGAGAAGTTTTAGATTACTAGAGGATTAGTGCTCTTCCACTGGTCAACATCTACTTGTTTTCTGGCTTTAGAGATTTTGTTTTAGAAACAAAACAGTTTTGAGGGAAAGGACATAACATATAATTTTTTGGCAAAATAGCCTGCAATTTTAAATATGTTTTTGAAGGTAGGGAGGGATTACTGGAGCATAAAGCATCCCATTAGAAAGACTTCCCGCAAATATACTGTAAGGTTTATCAGCAGAAACAAATCAATGCAGCAAGCACAATTAGGAAGGTGTTAACCTGGGTTTCTCACTGGAAACTGATTTGGTGGTTTCATTTGGTTCTGTATGCAGCAAATTGTGAATAAAAGGAACTGAATATGGTCATGCAATTGAATTTTTAAAACAGCGTTGTAAATCACAGAATTATAAAGTAGTGAGAAAATCCCTTAATTGCAACAAGTTCCCCAATGTATAAAAGGACTATCTGGCAGAGAAAATTGGCAGTGTGCTGGTGATCAGATGTAACAGCTGGAACACTTCTATTCAAACTGCTTTAGGAGTAATAAACCTAATAATTTCTCCACAAACTGCTGTGATAGCTGTAATTCGGTTTTGTTGAAAATATCTCTTCTCCATACTTCTCTATGCTTATATACATGTTTCTCTTCTGGCCTAGCATTATTACAAGTATGAAAGAGGTTAATGCCATTTGTTTTTACACATTCCAAGTTTTCTGTGCCAAAATATTTTTCTCCTAAGTTTAGAGTAATTAGTTTTACAGTGATACTGAGAATTCCTTTATGAATTGCTGCTTGTTGCTAGGTCATTTCCTTGCTAATTTTCTGTCTTCCAATCAAGATCACTTTACTGTGTTGCTTAAATCTAGAAAAAGGCTGAGCATACTTGTGAAACTGGAAGATCCTCTACTTTCAATAGCAATGTTTTGCTGTTCAGATAGTTGGAGATTTTTGACCAGAAACATCTCATAGAATGCTGCTTAAAAATAAATACTTCTATCTGGTCATAAGCTCATAACCAGAGTGGATGTTAAAAGTTACTTGACTTGGTATAAATAAGATAACCAAAATACAGGGGGAAAAACCAAACCAAACCCCCAAAAGTCTAAATTGCTGTGGCTTTTTTAGAACTGTGGGTTAATCTTCAAAAAAGAATGGAAACAATATCATGGTTATACCCGGCTGTGGATTGCAGACTTCATCTATTGCAGGGCAACCACAAAGATGATGACTAAGCTAGGAGTTTTGTTTTTTTTTTTCACTTTTGTTTTGTTTTTTCTTAGCTAAAGTGAGAAGAGATGGATATGGATAGTTTTCTTACTCCTAGGCAATTTTGTGCAACACTTAAGTGCGCCTTACTTCATCCCTGGAAATGTTCAAGGTCAGGCTGGATGGGGCTCTGAGCAACATCTTCTAGTTGAAGATGTCCCTGGTTATTGCAGGCGGTTGGACCTGATGGCCTTTAAAGGTGCCTTCCAACCCAAGCCAGGCTGTGATTCTGTACTATGTCTGGAGGCTGCACGGTGGAGAAGCCTGGGTCTGGGTGATCTGTCCTCATTCAGGTGGGCAGTGCAGTCTTTTATGCAATTCCACATGTGCCCATCTCCCAGTTCCCTGACACAAAGATGATATCTACACCGCAGCCTTCTGCGGTTTGATTATTACACCGCATTTCTGTTCAACCCCCCCAGATTATTCACATTTATTTACCTTACCTCTGATTATTTTCTTGGGTTTTTTACCTTTCAAAAACTGTCAGGTCAGGACTAAATATGAGACTATTGTATGTTTTAAATGGCAGTACACAGAACACATTTAAGAAAGATAAAAAAATAGAATCTGTTAAAGGATAAATAATAAAAGCACGGTGAACAGCAGTGCTATATAAATATATAATTATCTACCCTTCTTTTTTGATTCTTTCTGTTTGAAAGCAGTAGCAAAGAGAGGAAGTGGCAAATGAGCTTTCGAGACATTTATGCTGAAGTGTTAATTCGGCATCACTGTTTCACTGTCACCAAAAAGGGTCAGCTGGCTTCCCCCAACTGTTTATTCTTATCTTCTCCCTTGGTCTGAGCTGGTGTAATTGATTTCCAGAGCGAAGGTGCTTCTCTTCTGTTTGTTCCTGAGCAACAGGGGTTAACATATGTGTGTACTCGGAAAAGAATAGCGCCATCAGAACGTACCTGTTTACAAGTGGCATTAAGGACGTGTTACTGTGATATTCACTGCACTGTAAACGTACGTCACCAATTGTTTGTGTGTGGTAATTTTGAATGACTTAAACTTTGGAAATCTTAAAGAAAACTTAGAACCTGTGATACACTTCAGGATGGAGAATGTCCATTTTCATCTACTTCATGCCGAAAGGTGCAAGAGAAACGTGCTGGTTTGTTGTGAGTGTTAATGTTTGCATACTTTTTTTTCTGTGGTTTTGTCTGTGTGTGTGTTGGTTACTTATATCACTGTACAAAAATATATGCTTAGCAGAATGCAAGCTCAAGATTGAGTTTAGCTTTTGCATTTCCTCTGTTTTTTCAGGATTGTTTTCTGTTACAGGAGACTTGATGTATTAGTGTATTACTCCGTACTGATTGTCTTTTTTGGGGAGACACTGTTGTAAATTATATGAGTCAGAAAGATTATTTAAATCTGCAAGAGTATTGGAACAATCTTGAGCTTTTCCTCAAAGTCTTGATAATAGCATTGCCCAAGTAAGCGTCTCTATTGTCACATCTCAACTAGATTGCCTAGATTAGTCACCTGATGTACAGTATGTAAGTACATGTATCATGTATGAATTCTGTCAAACAATCCATCTGATAATGCCTTTACTGATTATGTAAATACAATAAATGTAGATTTGATTTTTTTCCACTCTTGATCTCTAGATGGAGATGACATCTACAAAGCATTGCTTACATTTTTACATGTGTATCTGGTATGTAAACCTAAATCTTCTGTAAAGAGCAGGAGTCTTTTAGCATTTTTTACTGAGTTAAATAGGAGTTTGTTTCTCTTTCTGTGGACCTCATAAAAGCAATCTAAGCTGCTCCTTTTTAGACCTCTCAGTGAAATAGTTTTAAATGTAAATGGTTGATCTTGGAGTGCTTCATAAGTCAGTATTGTTCAACATGGCAGTTTATTGATGGTAGTCTTTAATTATGTCCATACTGTCAACCTCTGCAGTCCTTATTGCTTTGTTGTAGATCAGATACAAAGTGTGAAGTTTTCAAAGCTGTAGAGATGAAAGAGTAAACATACTCAAACAGTGCATTCAAATATGCTTAAGGAAAAAAAAAAAAAAGATACTCCTAGATCATGCAGGGAAGCCAATGAAAACCTGAAAGCACTTTTTTCTTTTGATTACAGTGACAACCTTAGAGTTCTATCACAGATTAATCTTTATTTAAAATGGAAAAATGCCAGACAAAGAGTATGATCAAGTAGTTTATTAAATAATGGTAAACAAAATCAGATTTATAGGCCTGAACTTCATTAGATATATGAACAAACCCATAATTTTTCATAAATGATTGCATGTGAAGTTTAAGAAACTACAGTACAAGGCTTGTGTTTTGTGGGTTTTTTTTGTTTGCTTTTGGTTTTGTTTTTTCGTTTTGGCACAGGCAATTTACTTCAAACTGGTTTAGATTTTCACGTGGCTGCAGTTGTGATGGCCACTGAAGGACTTCCCTACTGAAACAGGCGGCACTAGGTTTTGGATTCTTCCTATCTTTTACCTATGAAGTCATGATTAAAGGAGGGGTCGTGGCTGATCCTCAGTGTATTCTCTGAAAGGCAACTCGCAGAAATAACTGAGGTCTTGCTCAGTCATATTTGTTGCACATTTCTGTTCGCTTAGATGCTCCAGGCACTTCAACCAATTATATTGTCACCATCGCCACTACCCATACCCAAACGTACCTTTTTCAGAAAGATTGCATCAATTTAAGATCTTTATTAAAATGAGAACACTTTACATCAAGTGTTAGTAGTAGTCAAAGAACCAGTGCAACCCAGCTGCAAGAATGATGTCACTATTTCTCTGATCTGTAGTGCCACAATTTTTCTTGTGCAGTGACATGCTTGTCCATAAGCCAGTTTCCCTTTTCTTTTTAATAATGCTTTAGTACCTTCTGTGTTCTTTTTCAGTCATGAGAGCCCATTCTTACAGTGCACGCTGTTTACAGACTGGGCCAATTTTATGTTTATCTTAACATGTTCACTTTCATGCTTTGAAGAGCAAGTTTGTTGCAGAGGTTTTACGAATAATTTGAGATATGGCTATTGCAAATTCAGAAACACAGTCGGTACTTTCCTTGTACTGTCATAAATACAGTTTTTGGGTATTGGAAATGATGGGTGGTGGAAAGGGCTTTTCAGGAGGATGTCCTCAATAATATTAAGCTTTGTCATTATTATTTTTTTTTCTTTTAACAGAAGTAAATGAAACAATACAGAGGACCCCCACTGTCTGTGAAACATAAGTCTGTGAAGTCACAGCCAGCATGGAGATGGGGGGATAAACTGTTCAGTCCCCTCATCTTGTAAGGATGAGAAGTAGTAGAGGGAGGGGACTGTGTGCCAAGTTCAAGCAAAAGTAGGCAGTGCAGTCTAGTGGATGCTGGAAATTTGCTGAATTTGAAGATGAGACTGGGCAAAGTATTTTTTTCAGAAAAAAAAATATCTGTTGAGAGCTATTAAATAGGCAAACTATACTGGGTTTGGGAGGTTCTTAAGCTGAAAGCAGTAGAAGCTGGTAGAGCATCGTGGTGGGGAGCATCGTACTTGGTTGCCTTATTCCTGTGTTTGTTCCAGGACATACCCTTTTGGCTACTGTTGGACAAAATGTGCTGGACTCCAGAGGCTTTTGCTCTGACCCAGTATGGCTTTTCTTGCCATCGTAGTTTCTTCTTGTGTAGGAAGGAAAGACTGAGTGGATCGCACCTTCAGCCAAACACCCACAGCTGTTAATGCTAGGTTGTATTCCTCTATAAATTGTTAGTTCTTAATTATTGTTCCTAATAGTTTGAACAAAATATCTAAAAATCACAAAAGAGCTAACAGTCCATTTAGAAATTAGTAAGTGTGCTAATTTTGTTCTTTCCCACGACCATGGAACCTTTTCCACAACCCTGAAATTTGCTGAATCAGCAAATGTAGATGACTGCTATCATCTTGGTGGTATTACAGGTCTATTGTAAATAAATACCCCCACCTTTGGCAGGCATCTTTAGAAGGGGATGGTGCTTCTGCCCTCCCTCCTGTTGTCTCTTTCTGTTGTACAGAGAGGCAAAACGAGACTGCCCTCCTACCTCTGTGATGCTGCTGGCCCTCTGTGTTTGCAAGGCTTCCTTGTTTTCCCTGCTGGTGGGCACAACTTCTGGTTCTGTTGTTAGTGATCTTGCACAACGGGTTTCAGAAACAACAAGCAGCTGGGGAGCAAATCATATTTGGACAGTAGGAAAGCAAATTGTCCTGCTCCAAGCCCTTCTTTTCTCCAGCAGTATCATTGGTTCTGTATCCCTCTCCTGCCTTGCTGAGTGGTGTGTTTTTGTGAAGTTGTGTGGTGGAGGTTAGCGATCTGATTAGAAAACTCCAAAAGAGATACCTTTGTGGTTGTGAATGATCTTGTGTATTCAGGATGGCTTAATATGGTGGCTTAATACGGCTGCCTAATGCAGTGAATAATGGAAGTTCTGTGATACACCAGAGAGTAAGTTGTCTTAGTCAGTATCAGAAAACGTTAAAATACATTATACAGCAGGATATTGATCCCCAACACCCCACCCTAGGCAAAAAGTTTTGGGGAGGAATGCTGCATTGCCAGGGAGAATTTTTTAGGTTACTCTATTAGCTGTGTTTGATTGTAATGTCGCTGTATGCATTGCCGTTTGTAATGGAGAAGTTGGGAAAACTCTCATCAGTAGCATGAAAGCGTGTTTGTTAAACGATACGCATCTGTGCGCTGAACCTGACTGAGAGCTGCAAAATGCACAAGTAAAGAAATAATTATTTCAGTTTGTGATAGATTTATTTCTGAAAACAATTAGTATTGAGAGCTGTGGCAGTGCTGTATGTATCTTGATTCCTGATTTTTATTTGGGAAAATAAACAATTGGTTTTTTGTGATGCTTCTAGATGTAGATTCTCATCAAAATGGGAACTGAGCATCCACTGCTTTTTGCACGTTATCTGGCGGCTTCTTTTGGCGAGCTTTCATCTCCTCTTTCCCTCTCTCCCTCCTTTTTTATTTTTTATAAAGTAATAAAGTAGAAAGTGACAGCAGGATCAGCTTAAAGTAACAAACATATTGGCTTTGATTTTGTGTGTGATACTGCAAATGCAGCTTCCATTTTACATTACTGTCAACAGAAATCGCATTAGTACGGGAGCGGCAGCCCTTGCTTGGGGATTTCCCCGCCTGGTGTTGGGGGATGTTGTGTAAGGGAGGACGCCCTTCTCAAGCAAAGGGTCATTTCACTGCTGAGTTCTCTTTATTTTTAGTAATAACATCCAATACAATTGAAAGTGGGGTCAAGGTGAGGCTAGGACATTTTCAAGAGGAGGACTAGGGAGAAACAACAAACAGATGTTCTTTGATGATAACTGTTGAGGAGAGAGGATTTGGCCGAGAGATCTGTAGCTTTCACTTGTTGAGAGCCTTTAACTTGAGCCAGTGGTGCTGTTTTTCACCCCCCAGAGTAGCAGTGTACCTGCTGTTGCTATCAAGCCACTTGCCAACAGTGGCATCTGCTCAGTGTAGACATCAAGAATTTGAATGTCAATATCTTTTCCTTGAAATGAATGGGGAAGTATTTGTCACTCAGCAGCAATCATTCTTCAAATAAAAGGTTAGCCAGACAGAGCCCTTAATCAAAGAGTCGGTCTTTTCTGTCAGCAGTGCCTTTTAAATAGCAATGATGAAGGCTGGCTGTCAGTGACTTGACTTGATGAGCTAGGTGATTGATCTGCATAAATCATTTTCTTTTAACATTGTCAGTGAAAAGTAAATTGGTGGGATTTTGGGGGGTATTAGCTATATTGAAATTAATATATAATATTTTAGCTGTGTCCTTAGTGTCAGAGTTTCCATTAAAAAGTGAAAATTACATACGATCTTAGCCTATATTGTCCTAATGATGAAGTATTATTGTTATTGCAATTACCATGCAAATTAAATTCAGAAGTTGAACATGTAACAGATTTTATGAGCTGCAAGAGAAGTGCTGTTAGTAAAGGAATTAGGAGGAAGCTCTATCATTTAGTTAAATCTGCAGAAGCTTTTGATTTGAAAGACAAAAATCAAGAGCGTGGCTTAAAGTATAAGCTGGAGACTTTAATCGTGTTATCTGCTTCAAAAAATACAATAGAGATAATTTCCAAAGTATTGGAAGATCTCATATACTGGAGGTTTTAGTGTCATGGTGAAGTGCGTTCTCTGTCAGTTTGTCTGCTTTAATGTCACTACTTTATATGTAGTAAATATTTTTGTTTTGTTTTCAGGAGTGTCTGGAATATATGTTACTAGACTTTTGTGGTGTTGCCCAGCATGAGCTGCTCTGGTTGATAGTAGTAGAAGTTCAGTGCCTGTCCCTGCCATTAGTCTGAATTAAAGCCATGGAGCGAGGGAGACTTTCAAAGATGCAAATCACACCCAGCTGTTTTTTGCGCTTTAGAAATTTCTTTATAAATACTGGTGTGGGTCACTAAGAGAGACTCCTGGTTTTGAGGCCAGGAAATGTTGCCTACTCTGGATACATTTCAAAACTTTGCTTAGTTGCTTCCCCGCCCCCCCCCCCCATCTTCCGATTCGTTTTTTGAACATCCACTCCAAAAATAAAACCTGTGAAGTAACACTCACCCACACACCTCCCCACCCCCCCTGTCCGCAAAGGGCCGGAAGGATCACCTGGTTGACACTCCTGTGAGTGAGGATGTATTCAATGAAATAGATACGCGCGCACTGCAAAGGACCTGTTTCAGAGAATGTTATGAGGCTCATCCATCAGTTTTCTGCATTTTGATCTTTATTTGTAAAAAGCTTTACTTAGATTAAGTGAATTGCTGCTGCTATCCCGGTTCCCCCACCCCACCCAACAGTATAATACAGGACCTGAGCCAGCAGGAGTGAAAAATACAATCAACACCAAAAAAAAAACCCAACCAAACCCATTCTGTTCTTCCCCTCCTCCCCCTGCTCCCCATTTGAAAACCTGGTTTTATTATTTAGGTATCAAAGTGTTTGAAAATGTTCTTTATATGTCTTCATGCACTGCCCATCTACCTGCTATATCAAATAAATTGTTTAAAAGGACATTGTTGACATATTTAAATTGTAACATTTACATTTCTCAAAGGTAATTCCCAGCTAGCATTCTTGGATAACTAGATATACGTCAGGCTAGGTAGCGGTGGATCTTGGATGTGTACAATTGCCTGGTTCCTGCTAACGTGTTCTCAAGTATCCACATGCTGTGGTAGTGATGAGCCCAGGGGTGCGTGCTGTATGGAGTGCGTGCGCAGGCATCACTTTAACTTGTAAATTTATATTAAGCATGTTCTTTGAGACTCACCGAATCATTCTTGCGCACTTGAAAATTTTTCAGTTTTGGCAATCATTTTAGGATCTACTCTTTGTAGCAGATACAGGCTTTGTTTAACCATAGAGGCATGACCCTCCTGATTTGCAGACTTGCTGTGGATAGGTACAAGCGATTATGTGATTAGTCAGCCAAGTTCATGCCAGCAAGAATCCATTCCGTCTGTGATGTTGTTTCATTTATATAGGTTGGGGTTTGGTTTGGTGTGTGTTGGTTTTTTTTGTTGTTTGTTTTTTGTTTTTTTTTTTTTTCTCTCCCAGGATGGATGTATTTAAAATGCAGTCTGGAGTACTTGTCACTGAATAGTAAGTAACTGAATATGTAGTTGCAAAATGACTGTTGAAGCTTATTTTCCATGCTGTTCTTAATTTAATTGTATTAAACAATTAAACAGTCAGAGGCATCTAGTCTGGCTGCAGATCTTGCTGTTGACTAAACTGCTGATCCAAATGACAGCAGCAATCTTATTATTCTGTGGTATAGCTTTCTTTACATGCCCGTGATAGGCATTTGATATACCAAACTTTATCTGAGATTTTATTTCATCTTCAGCAAACAATGCAGTAATTTACTGAATAGTTGCTAGATTGCACTTAAATCCCATAGGCTTTGTTTATGTTCTGTCGGTTGCTGTGTTTGTCCTTTTAATAAGAGCTGTTCTTGCCAGTATCCTGCTATGTTTTGCTCAAAGTTTCAGTCCAGTCACCTCTCTCTTACTAGGCCTTTGTTGGCCTGTTGATTGCTTGTCTCCATTTAGAACCAATGAGGAGAGTGCCATGACAAAATTGAAAACTTAAGGTTTCTTGTTATTAATCCAGCATGTTCCACAGCTTCTTTCTATCAGTCCTGCTCCTGCAAGTCTGTCTGCCTAATTTGAAAAAGAGTAAAGGGCATTAGTAAATACCCTTCCTTTGTTCTGTTTATCTCTTGAACTTTTCTGTTCGGTTTAGCTGGTGGCATTCATGCAGTGTGCCCTGCCTCTACAATGAATGTACTGTTATTCTTTGGGTGTATATTGCTATGAGCTATTAGGTTTCATCAGCCATTGAAAGCAGTGAAGTTGCTGAGTAATCTATCTCTTGGAGACAAAGATTTTAAAGGGAAAAAACCAGTTTCACAATGAATGGAGGTGGTGGGCGTGACTGGGAGGAGAGTATTGCACAGCAGCTTGGCCGCGATGCAGTACAACAAGTAGCCGGTGTGAATGGAGAGGCAGGACTGCTTGTGGAGCTCCTTCTCGGCTGCAGTCTGCACCTGTAGTAGAGCCTTTGGAGTTAGCGCTACTTAGGAGACAAGTTCTACCTTCAGATGCTTGCATGTCTTCACAGCCTAGCGAGAGTTGTGTGCAAGGTTAGGACAATGGGACCCAGCACTAAAACTGCTTTTGGTCATTAGCAGTGATAATGAGAATAGTTAGTTTGGGAAGGATCTTGGAATGGGTTTATTGTTTATGTGCTTGGAGAATATCTTTTAACGCCCCTGCTTTCTTTATGTGGCTACTTATATGATCTCACAGATTTTTTTTTTTTTTTTTTTTTTTTTTGCTGGTTGTGCCTCTCAAGTGCAATGGCATTGGTTCCTGAGTACCAGAAGAAGGCATTGTGTGTGTGCGCACATCTGATTTTCTAAAAGGCACAACTGTACCCACTCTGCCTGCTTTGTTTTTCCTTCTCTTAAATGGTTCTTGTGGGGGTTGGCTCTTCTGGACTGACCTTCTTACCTATGGTGTGATTTTTTGACTTAGTATGGCTATCTTGTGGTGGTGGTTTTCCTTTCCACCTCCCAAGCGTGGACATTGGCTTTTTTTCTGGGAGGTTTGATCAGCTCTGCCATGTGGATGAGCTCTGCCTGAAGCTGAACGAATCTTCTTGTAGCAAATCCATGTATTTTTAGCTCTTCTGATGTGTCCTGTTACTTAAACTTTATGAAATTAAATATATTTGGAATTATGGATAAATACATCTTAAAAGGGGAAAGGAGCTACTTCTCCCTATGTCCAGGGTGACCCTGCCCTTTTCAGTTTACCCAGGAAAAGCAGATGTAGGTAGCCCAGTCTGACCTGGCCCTTGGGGATCCTCAGTTAATTTCATGCAACGCAATTAAAGAGTTTGCAATGTTTTATCTGTAGCAGCCTGTAAATACATAGACTGCTTTAGGTGGGTGCAAGGCGTAACGTCTGGTAAAGGTTTTCAGTTTTAATACTAATCTTCAATACTTGAGTCATGTAAATGTTTGTATTACTAACCTTTGTTTTATAAAAGAGCATGAAATAGCTTTTATTTCCTCAGTTATCTGTTCCATCTCACATACTGCTTTATCAATGTAATATGAAAATTATCAAAGAAAGAATAGTTTTTGTGAGGTTTTCTTTTCAAGAAGGACAAACTATTTGTATATTTTCATAAAAGCACATAACTAGTTAGCTGGAATAAAAACTTGTAATCATAGTATAAAATTAATAATATTTTACCCTAAATAAACTAATCATATTGGTTTGGTGGTCCTGTGCAAAAGAAAATGAAGAGTAACGATGCAAACCTGGTAGTTTGCATTTGCAAACTTACCTGTGTCTTCATAGTATTGTTTTACACATTAGCAAGGAAAACAAGTGGTAACTTCAAATACTGATAATTTGTGTAGCACAGCACAATTCTTGGAATCTTAACATTCTCATTTCTTGTTTAGAACATGAATGTTCACACGTGTGTAGATGTCTGTTCAGTGAGGCAAAATTTGGGCATGATATATATTGTATGGGGTGTACGTGGTATGCATGGTACACTTCAAAGTAATATTTTTATGTTTTGAACCAACATTAAATTAATTGATCTATGAGTTGTGACAGATTAAATATAGTGAGAACTTGCTTACACCATAGCTTTACCAAATATATTTTTAGCATAGTGATTGTGGGTGCCATATTAGGACATATTCTGTGTGTCTATGCTTGTCTCTCTTTTCATCCTCATTGTTCTTTCATTAACTGAAAATCATATATTTGTTGAAAAATCAGAACAGCTTTCAGAATAAGATACAGAGTAATATACTTAATAATCTGATCGTTATTAAGCATAGTAGTAGATGCAATGCTAAGTTGGAATACTTCATTTTTTTAGCAGATGAATTTTACGTAATAAACTGTAGCACTTCATCAAAATTGATGTTCAGCAGTAACCCTCTGATTTTAAGGCAGTTCCTGGCCTAACAGTCTGTAGTAAGGCTTCAATCAGTAATTTGTCACATGGCTTTTTAGAAACTGTTTAAAATGAGGTTGAAAGCTAACTGATAAGCTTGCTTTCATTCAGCCCAGCAAAGGTTGAGTGAGCATTTGCTGGAAGTTGGCAAAGTCCTCTTAAAAGATCACTTCCTACCAAAAAACCTAAAGGGTTGCACAGATGTGTAGTTAAGTATTCATTATGAACATGCAAATAATGCTGTCCCAAAGGAACATTCTTTGATTTTTGAAACTGCTGCTGCTTTATTTGGTAATTGTCATGAAACATGCCTTTGCATTGATAAAGTGTCTTTCAGCAGATCTCTCGCAGAGAAGCAAAGGAGACTGTAGGAGCAGCCACTTTCGCCCATTTTGCAAGGGCCATGACATAAGTCTTTAGACTAAATATGCGCATCTGAGAAATTGAATAAAACTAAAGAACATTTATTTTGTTTGAGGCTGCTTAAAATGCTGTTACCTACTTTTTTTTTTTATACCATGTCTTCAATTTTGATTTCTACTGACATAAAAGATACAAGAAACAAAAATTAACAGGAACAGTAATAAAGAAAACTGATTTCACAGGCTTATTCTAACAAGATTGGTACTGGACTCTTGTTAAACTCTGCAATGGGGGAATTTTCATCTGGGGGCTATTTTTAGGAAAAAATGTTACCACTAGATCATAGATCCCAAGCTGCAAAGTTGGGTTTATTTGATTCAATTTTATTTTTGGAGGGCTGGGAGGAAGGGAGGCTGTATTGCCTTCTGAGCCATGGGCCTACCACTGCAAAATGCTGAATCTTCTCCAATGAAAATAATGCTACTGCTCAACAACTAAAGGCTTTGTAAATCCTGGGTCACTTCAGTAACTGAGTTTATAACCCAGTTCTGTGAAAAGTTATAGGAGAAGGTAAAACAAGAGGCGCAAGACTGGGAATAAAGGGTTGGGTAAGAGGAGGAGAATATTCATAAGCAGGTTTACCAACAAAAATACTATATAGCTTTAACTGTTCCCTAAATTCTAGTAGCTTTTAGCACCTTGCTGATCTAGCTTCTGCAGCAGGTGCTCTTTCAAATCCTTTGATCTACACCCTTGCTCATTTTCTAGTGTATTAAGTGTTGGTTACTGCTTTTCCACAACCTTGGCAATTATATGTGTTTTTTTAGAAAGAATGTCTGTGTTGATAGTCATAGAATTGCTACTTGGAGGCCTGTAGATGTAACCATTTAGAAAGAAAAAAAAATATCTGTGGAAACCATGAAAATGCATTACATGACATGCACTGTTCTGGGAGAGTGTTTAAAAACCACAGATGGTTCTTCCTACATGATGCAGTTGTGATTTTTTTTTTTTTTTTTTTCACCACAATTTGCTTGTTTTGGATTTGAATTTTCTCTCCCTTCTTGGAACGCTTCTCACCCAAGAATTTAAACACAATTATTCATACTGGTAGAATATCTAGATTTGCCAGCCTAGTTTATCCTTCTAGTCTGTTAGTGTTTTTAGAGGGCACTGTGACAATAATAATAAAAAAAAAATTCCTTACCTGTGTTTCTGTAAGATATGTAGCTGTGTGTTAGAAAAATGACTTTTAAGTCTTGATTGAGGTTTATGAAAGTGTATGAGGGGAGACTTTATAAATTATCCACATTAAGGAGAAGTCTTGTCCTTTTGTATTTAATGATACATCTTCCCCTGAGACTACGTTCTATTTGAAGCATCAGTGCTCAGTTGCCCTTTTTTAATTCCTAGGGTGGTTGTGTTGGGTAGTCCAATGTTGTAAGGAAGGCTTGTTAGCTCGCTGGAATGCAGTAATATAAACCATTCAAAGGGGTGGTCATAGTTTGTCTGTGACAGGATCTCTTGAATGCTGAACATGTGAAGGACCAATTCTAACTTTTTTTTTTTTTTCCTGGCTGTGAAGTGCTATTGCGACCATTGGTGATGTTCTCCCCCCTGGTAGCACCTCCACGATGAAACACTTCATCTGACACTGGACTCAAACTTCTTACGCAGCAATTTGTTGGGGGCTGGGGAGGGGAAGGTTAATCTTTTATTCAGTGCTAGAACTTCCAAATAGAGAAAGGCAGAAGAAAATCTACTCTGTTAGTTCTGTCAACAAGAGTTAAGATTGATATTACTTGTGGCTTTGTGTTTTGTATGCTTCTGGTTAAGACCCAGAAAGCAACACGCTGATATTAAAAAGCACTTATGGAAAAGCGAGTGTAAAGATGGCAGCTTTTTATTCAATAGATCCACTCCCTCTTCATGTCATGAATGTGCCTCATATGGCTTTGCTGGGGAGATGATGTGGCTGTTTCCAGCTCCTTTGAGTTATGTGAAGCTCAGAAACGCACAAAAGCATGAGGTAGGGTCTCGGCTAAATTGTGACTGGTTTTATACTTCAGCTGATGTGGGAAGAGAAGAGAATTAAGCTTGACTTTCAGATCCCAGGATCACTTTGCATGGCTGTCAAATACTGAAGAAACTGATCTGGTAATTAGTGGAGAGTTGAGAAATGTGGAATGCCACGGGGCCACTTAGCAGTTTCTTCTTGGAGGAGTTTTACACTTTCATAACAAGGTTTCCTGGAGTGAGCACTACATTGGATGTCCAAAGATAGGTATCATGTAAAGTTTTGGCTTTCTAACCACTAAGCAGCTACCTTTTAAAAGACAATTTCCTTTAGGGTCCAAAGGAAAATATGCCAATTTGTGGCAATTTTGGAAATCTTTGCTGGGCTGGTTTTATTCCGCTTCCCCTCCCTTGTCCTGTCAGCACTGTAGTTGTTCGTGTTCACAGTTTCGTTTCTAATCGTTTCAGCTAACCGTGGTACAGAGGCTGCGATTACTTCACAGCTGCAGTTGTAAATCAGGCTTTGTAAGAGATGTGCGCTGGTTCTCAGAGCAGGCTTTGTGGTGTTGGCCATTGGGATCCTTTGTCTCTCTATGCCAATTAAAAGATTTAGTTGAAAGAGTTCAGGGTAAATGGAAACGGCTTCCTATCACCACTCTTCCAGTATTCAAACTGTGCTTAACTGTCACTTTACGTTGTCTCTTTTTGCTTAAAAAGGTACATGCAAGTGGTGTTCCAGGATCAGTTTGATTCTGGTCTGATTTATTGGTAGGAATATGTCAACAAGAAGTTACGTATCAAAAAGATCAGCTTTATGTCTTCCTTGGACTTCAGCTGGAAATTATATACATAAAAAAAAAAAAAAAAAGACTGTGGCTTTAAAAACTGTTGTGAGGGGAGGGGGCATACTGTACATATAATCATGTTCATGCATACATACATATTTGATATGGACAGGCGGTCATATTTTCTTCTACACAGATCAATCATTGTCTTTCAATTCCTGTCTTGTCTGGCATCTGCTGACCCATGCTTTAATTCTGTCAGGTCAGAGATATACGGGCCTTTGTAGTGTGCTTGTACTTCATGTCATGTCCCAGCATTGTTGTACATCTTGTTTCAGAGATATTTTGCTGTAATGTTCTGTGACCTTTTCCATTGAGTGAGGCAGTTGGAGAGCCACTCAGTGAGGGAAAATTGAGCTGTTTTATTCCTCCCTAAGGAGCCTCATGTTTCCTTTCCACCATTCATTTGAAAGCTATCATTTTCTTGATTTTATAGCTGAAAAAACACCATTGATTCACTGGATGCTAGATCCTAAGAGTCCTCCTATTGACATGCCTATTGACAGTTTTCAGTATATTCTGTGTCTAATTATCACTCTTGGCTAAATGATACACCTTGTGGACTTGAGAGATGGAGTCAATAGCTCTCACTGTATTGTTCTAGCAGGCCCTATTGAGGTTGGTGTCAAAGCACTGTGATTTATGCAATCAGAAAGAAAATTTCTGTTGGTGTAATGCATAATTAAACAAAGTACAGAGTGACTGGTGACAAAACCAGGTCTGCCAAAGTCATCAGCAAATGAAAAAAGATCTCTACAGTAAATGGCTGAGACATTGAAGAATCTCTTTTGGCATCTTATGTTTTTCAATTTTCAAGTGTTCGATTTTTCTTCTCGATACGTTGGAGAGTTTGGGTTTTTTTTTTCTGCTTTCCATCTCTTCCATTAGGTAGTATTAAAAACTAAGCATATTAATTTATGTCTGTGTTAGTAAAGTTGTGCTGCTAATGCTGTTATAGATGGGTGTATTGGTACATTTTACGTGATCGCTTTTAAATAAAGAATTTTATTATGTGGCTTGCCCACTGAGACAAGGAAGCAAAGCGGCTACTCTTGGATTTTGGAAAGTGAAACCATTAGCATTTTATCTGCATCTAGTTGTTGGTCATTAATGGTCATAAATGCTATTTTTATTCAATGTGATAGAATGTTTTGATTTGCTTTGAAGTATTATATATCTTTAGAGAGAGAATATGAAGTAACCGTGTATGGAAAGGTGCTCCTTTTGCGTAGGTACAGGTTTGCCTATAATCTTCAATGTATTTGTGGTCAGATATATGTTCAGTGAATCAATACATTGAAGTCTTAAGGATGGAGACTTTTTTTCTTCCCCCCCCATGGTACAAAATAATACAGCTCAATATTATAGCCTACCTTAGAATATAAATATGTCTACTTGTTGTGGGTCTTTTTTTTTTTTGTTGTTTTTGTTTGGTTTGTTGTCGTGGTGTTTTTTTTTTTTTTAAAAAAAAGGTATTCTGGCAGATCACAGAACTCCCAGGGTTGGAAGGGACCTCTGGAGATCATCCAGTCCAACCACCCACCAAAGCAGGCTCACCTGGAGCAGCCTGCACAGTCGCATCCAGGTGGGTTTGAATGTCTCCAGAGGAGGAGACTCCGCAGCCTCTCCAGGCAGCCTGTCCCAGGGCTCTGAAACCCTCAAAGTAAAGAAGTTCTTCCTCGTGTTCAGATGGAACTTCCTGTGTTGCAGTTGGTGCCTGTTGCCCCTTGTCCTGTCCCTGGGCACCACTGAGAAGAGCCCGGACCCATCTTCTTGACACTCACCCTTAAGATATCTGTAGGCATTGGTAAGATCCCCTCTCAGCCTTCTCTTCCCCAGGCTGAACAGGGCCAGCTTTCTCAGCCTTTCCTCCTAAGGGAGATATTCCAGATGGAAGAATTTTGCGAAGCATCTATTTGCATGATATTTTATTTATTAATAGTTAGTGGAAATGGCTTGAAGCAGGAAGAGGCCTTATGCATCAACAGCCAAATTGCCAACTGCAGGAGAAAAGAAGTGTTTTGGGTTTTTTTAGTCTTTACTAAGCAATTTCGTGTGTACTTAGGGGACCATGAAGCGTCTCATTCAATGCTTTCCCCATGGATATGAGAAATAGCATACTTGGCATTTCTTATCACTGTTGTGTGTTCCACTAGTATTCACTGTGGAAGGACGAATTTGAAGACTGGTGTGTGACTGGACCGAGAAATCACAAGACATCTCTGGAACTACCCAGAGATGAGATCCGGTGCTGGCTTCCCCCTCCTTCACGGTAGTACAGTTATTCGCTGTCACCAAGGAATGGGTGAGAAAACAGTGCCGGGGGAAGCTTAAAATAGCATTGGGTTAACGTATGCTGCTCAGTCCCCTCAAATTTAACTTTCATTATCACAGCAGAAGACTGGAGTGAAACATGCCAAGAGAATACTCTGGAAACTTGCTGTCTAACATTAAGAACACAAAGATAAGGACACCCAATTATAAAATCTGAAGACAGCATGGACAAAAGACCTAGGGGCTGCTGCTTTTGTGTTCTCCTTTTTTCCTTTTTTTTTTTCCCCTCTTAAACATGTGAATTCATGTTAAACTGTATCATGCTAGAACAAGCCGCTGCTTGGTTCCATATGTTGTCAATGTATTTTTACCAGATTGTAGTAGGTATTTACGCCCAAAACACCTTACAGTGCTACAACTGTCATTTTTTGTTAACGCATACAGATATGTTCTGTACTAATTTGTATCACTGTTGACTCCTTTGCAATATTTATTCTTTGATGAGATTCTGCGGTTACTATCCCCAGAATTTTGACTTTCTTACCTGTTGACATTTGGCTCTTGACGGATAAAGTAAATGTTAACTGTATTTAGTCCTCTTTAAGATGCCCAGATACACTGATACAAAATTGTGGCTGCATTCCATTTCTCACTGCATGTGTTAAGACCATGCAGAAGTAATATTGTTTCTATAGTTCTCATTTGTCATGTAATCTCCGTAGGTGTCTTTTTTTTTTCTTTTTTTTAAAAATATCCAATTCACAACTTCAAGCTGAAGACTCCTGCAGCTGTCGTTATTATACAAACAAGCTTGTGGAAAACCAGTGCAAGGCTGAACTAGCAGCAAGCATATGGAGTGTTCGTTTTGGAGTGGTAGATGGGAAGGAATGCAAGGCTGCATTTTCCCTCTGGGATTGTCAAGAAAGGTAGAGCCCTCTGAGAGAGAATCCAAAAGCACAGCAGATCAAAGTGCGTTTGTGACTGGAATGCCCTAGGGTTAGTGCAGTGTGAGGTGTAGCTTGGCAAATCACCATGCTTACAAACAAAAGAGTGTACTATATTCAGATCTTCCTCCAAGCGTTTCAGCATTTCAAAATGACAAATTATTGTTTTTGTTATTTCTGCATTTGGAATTGTTTATGCATTTCAAATGATCTGTAAAGTGAATTGTGTGCACTCAACAAACTTCTTCTTTAAAGTAGGCGGGTTGGAAAAAGTGATGCAGTCACATTAAATGCCAACTATTCTGCTCTCCATTCGGTTAGACAAACAGTAGCCTAAAAAATGGCAGTGGATTAAATTGATATAATGACAAGAATTCATATAGTATACTGTAGATGGAAAGAGGAATAATGCAGTGTCTTTGAACTAATGTAATGCACTTTGATCTGCTATACATGAAAAATCTAATATACCTGTATTTGTGATGATTCCAAACAGGCTCACAATACGGTAAATGCAGTTTTTACAACCTGCTGTTTAATTTTAAAGACTGATCTATTTCATCTAGGCAATATTTTGTAAAAATAACTATAAAGAAATGTTTGTTTGTTTGAATTGGACCTCTGCTGAAGATTTCACAACAATGTCTCATTGCTAATATGTGTATTGAACAGAAAGATTAATGGAATACATGATGACTTGAGGGTTTTAAATTATTCATTTGATGAAGGCATGCTCTTTTATGCAGAGGGAAAGCCTACTTTTTCTATATTTAAAAAGCATTCACATTTTTTAAACTATAGCAATTTCAAGGTTGTATTTTTGGCACAAGGGAATCATATTGGAAGATAAAATATAAAATTCTCAAATGTATTAAATGTGAGAACTTAGTTGTCCGAGTGTGCTGATGAATTAAGGGATTTTTTAAAATTCTTTTTTTTTTCAGAACCAGTTAATCTGGGCTTTTCAGAGAGGTCTTTACCTCTTGAAATGTTCCAAAGTGCATTGTTGTTAGGATTGGATTGTAATAACTTCATATTTGCTAGTACCTAATTTCACAAGTGGTTTCACTTGAAATCAGTGGATACTAAATGGAGGGTAAGATGTCATTGCTTGAGGTTATTCACATTACAGTCACAGTTCAGCCTAGAAAGTTAGTCATGGCTTAAGATCCCCTCCCCACCTTTTTTTTTTTTTTTTTTAAAAAGAACTGTTATTGTTCTAGTTCATAATTAGACTGGCAACAGGTCTTTGCTGTAAGAGGTTAAAGAAAAAAATTGATACATGATATCGGCTGCTGTTAATGTTGTTAAATATACCTAGATTGATGAAATAAACATAGCATGGAACATCACCTCATGGTACTTCTCATTTGCTCTAAAGTTAGAGGAAAACTTCATTAATGGAAAGAAAATGTGTTTTGTGGTAATGTTTTATTGTATAAGACTTTTTAACTGTATCCATTTTAGCAAGTTTAATGATAATATTTGAAGTTCTCTACTAAAATAAGAAACAATAATGGAGATAAATGCTAAAGAGTTATTATCTCAAGCAAAACCTTACTCTGGTCTTGTTTTGCGCAACAGACTACAGTGTGATCACCGTACTTTAAACATATCACCACATTTGCTGGCATGTTTGCCACCTGGAAAAGTCCAGCTAAGTAGAATGGTAGCGGCAGTGCGGCCTCACCTGATGCCCTGTGAGGTAAATGAACTCTGAAAGTATTGGAAGGAGGGGGGGAAATGTATCTTAGGACTTCATAATTATCTTAATTAGTATTTCCTCAATCGTGTCATATCAAGGACGAAGTGCATTCTATCAGATAGTGATAAATGTATTGTTTGTGAAATCATTGACTTCTCCATTCTTGAGGCATGCCTTGGTTTTGGCTGGGATAGATTTAATTTTATTCCTAGCAGCCGGTGCAGCGCTGTGTTTTGGATTTAGAATGAGAATAACGTTGCTAACACAGGGATGTTTCAGTCATCGCTAAGCAGTGCTTACTCTAAGTCAAGGGTTTTTCAGTTCCCCACGCTCTGCCAGTGAGGAGATGCGCGGGGGCTGGGAGGGAGCAGGGCCAGGACAGCTGACCCCAACTATACAGAGGGATATTCCATATGATAGATCATCATGCTGAGTATAGAAACTGGGGGGCTTTGGCTAGGGCCTGCTGGTGGCTGCTGGTGGCTGGCTAGACATTGACCCGTGGGTGGTGAGCAACTGTGTTGTGCAACACTTGTTTTTGGGTATTCCCCCCCACCCCTTGAGTTTTACTTCTCTCTCTTCCTCTTGAATTACTATTATTATTATGTTTTATTTCAATTATTAAGCCGTTCTTATCTCACCCAATGAGTTTTACCTTTTTTCCCATTCTCCTACCCATCCTGCTGGGGGGGTGGGGGGAGGCGAGCAAGCAGCTGCGTGGTACTCGGTTGCCGGCTGAGGTTAAACCACGACAAGGCAGAGAGTAAATCATAACATGGGAATTCAATCTCGGTCAAAACCACTGCAGCTCCACAGGGGTTTTTTATTCCTGCCTCCTGTTTTCCGTATGTCTGTTAAGTACCTCTCACTGCCTTTGTGAGAGGGGAGCCATTGGGAAAAGGAAGAGCAGAGACCTGTGGGCTTCCAGCTAGCTTTCAGGCACGAGAGCTACTTAAATTTTGTGATAGGGTTGGTTTGTGTGGTGGTTTTTCGTTCGTTTTTGTTTTGTGTGTGTGTATTTATACGCATTGATAAGATCCTTCCTTGAGCCTTCCCTTCTCTAGTCTGAGCAGTCCCAGTGTGCTCTCTTCTCATACGAAAGAAGCTTCTGTTCCTTAATCATCTTTGTGGTGCTTCACTGGACTCTCTCCAGTGTGTCCATGTCTCTCTCAGGACTGGACCCAGTGCTCCAGGTACGGCTGAGCAGAGGGGAAGGATCACCTTGCTAGACCTGCTGGCAGCACTCCTGCTGCAGCCCGGGTTCTGTGGGGTTCTGCTGCCAGGGCACCTTGCTGGCTCATGTGCAGCTTGGTGTCTACTAGGACCCCTAGGTCCTTCTCTGCAGAGCTGCTTTCCCGTAGGTTTGCTGCTCAGCAGAAATAGCAAGATTTTTGCTATCTGCTTGTGAGTTTTGTGTGCGATCTTTTGTGGTTTTGGTAGTGTAGATTGGCTCAGTCCAGCTCATTAAAACCAAGGAGCAGTGGTTTCATTTCTGATATTTACTTCATGTTTAACTTAATGCTTATATACCAAAGTCGTCATTTACCAGTGATGAAGCCAGATTAAGGTCTGTGATCCCATCTCCTGTCCCTATTGCGGTTATGTTGTTCATGATCTGTACACTAAAAATCCCCTCTCTCTCAATATGTACATAGATGTATTTTTTAAACCCAGATGGCTTTACTGATCCAGTTTTAGATTGTGATTTCACAAAAAGACTTTAATTGTTGCAGCAGAGAAGACTAACCTGTGGCAAGATACTGGGCAACTGAGGAGTTGGGCAAATGAGAAATGGTGTCATAAAAGCTAACCCAGAGTCCATCCTTTCAATATTTTTGCACACCATTTAAGTTCTGTGACGGCACATTGGCTCATTCAGTTTCATGATTCCTTGCGTACTAGTAGGAAGGGTTGCTGGCGCTTGCCCTGTAGGTGCTGGGGACTCTTGGAGACCTGCTCTTTAAAACTCTGATGTCTAAGGTGTCCCCTGTGAAAGATCTCTGGAAGCATATTGTGTTGCAAGAGTTTATATTTTAAGACTAGATGATTTTCTTAATAATTTACTTGGTTCTCCTGAGAGCCTTCTATTACTGCCAGTAATGAAAATGTGTACCTTGGTGTAAATTTGGGATGGTGGGTCCCATTTATGCACATGTGGAAGGGAAGAATAATCCTTGCCTCTTTTGGCACCTACTTTGGAATACGTGGTGATGGGTAGGGAATGAAGGGTTTAAGCACACACAAACCTGAACTTTAATCTTTGTATTGCTGAGAGTTACTGCTTTGGCAAAAATGAGGGAAATATATTTCATGTTGGTCGTGGTAATGGGCAGCGCCCTGGAATGACTGCAAATGTTTGATTTCCTCATCAGTAGTAAACGTCAGTAAAGTCAGCATCACAGCTTTTGTATCGCTGTATGGATTCACACTTGCTAACTGTTCTGGTCACAGCTGGGGTATCTATCACTGCATGTGCTTTCCCTGCATCTTCGTTAAGGGCTGTGTGCTTCTGGGAGTGGGGAAGACCAGTGGGTTGCCTGGGTTTTTATAACCTTTCTTTGTATAATGTCTGGCCTAGCCTAGCATAAGCAACACAGTGGTGGGTTTGGCTTGTCATCAGGGCAAACATCCTGGCACGTTTAGGTGTACAGAGTTACCACCTTTTACATGGAGTCTTGAATGTAGCAACCCACTAGCCAGTCTTCTGCTCCATTTGAGGCAATTCGGCGTCCTTAAGAGAGACCCCATTGTGTCAGCAATCTGCTGCTTTGTTATACGCAAAACTGTTAGCTCCTTTAGCTTTAAGTCTTTCTTCTGATATTTTCCTTGATTAAGGTGAGCGTGATTCTTATATTGCTGATTCTCACACTTCAGGCTGCAGACAACTTGTTGTCTGTATGCATCTGGCAACTTGCGCAGTCCTGGCTCTATCGCTTTGCTGCCTACTGCTTCTACAGATGTCGAGTGCTTTCACTGCAAAAAGGAGTCTAGATGTCTGTAATAACAGTCGAAATGAGGAGGAGCTGCCAGTCTGCTTGCCTTTACTGTTAGGCACTGATGTTGTACCAGGCAGAAATGGAAAAAGCAGCCACCATCGGAACACCCAGTAATAGCTGAATAAGTCCACGAATTAACTTACAATCTTAAGAAATACTGTAGGCACTGGTGAGTGGTGTCAGAATCCTGATTTGACATTGGGTTTGGCTCCAGTTTGTGGGATCTTACCTAGTACAAATCCCACACAATTGTTGTGACCTCCAGAGGGTCCTGTACAACCTTGATTATTTTGTGGCTTGTGATAGAGAAATGCATCCAAAATTCACTTTGTAATACATAGCTAACCATTGTGGGAAAAGTCCGGCAGGTATTAGTATTTATTTTAAAAGATAAGCTGGTAAACAGCAGCTCTTAATTACCCACAAATCAGTAGCTAATTGCTACTTATGGATACCCCTTTTTCCACCTAAAAAAATCCTAGGGCTTACAGACACGTATTTAGTGCAATAAACCACGCTCTGTCTCTTTGGGACTAGACACTTTTAAAAATGTTCTAAATTTAAATTGAAATGTTTGCACAGGTTCACCCTAAGGTTCCTGGCAGGTAGTATGACAAAGCAGCAATAGTCAATTTTTTCAGAAAGCCACAGCCCTGAACAAAAATAGTCATATTTTGACTGAAGAGAGATTACCAACCAAGAGCACATAGCGTTTTGACAGAACCAGATCAAAATACTTTGAATTTTGGAAATGATTTTTCTCCTGCTATTGAGTACTCTGATAAAAGAGGAACAGTTGTCATTTTGAAAGCAGTGTTCTGTACATAGTGAGGATTTCCAATTAGCACATTTTAAGACTTGTATGAGATGATGCTTAAAAATGGGACATTACAAAATGAAATTATGTCATGGCACTTTCTAATAGAGTTCTGAGAAAAGTCAATTTATGGCAGTGCATTTCATGTGCTTGTCTTAAGGCAGCGATTCTTGTTTTCCCATTCCAATTACAGCAAACCTTTCATAATTATCTAAGAGTTGCATGCAAAGAGTATTGCAGATCACATAACGGGTATATTGTGTGCTGCGTGACACGTATGGTGCAAAACTAGTTTGAAATACAAATGTCATGGAATAGTAGGCAGAAATAAATATTCAGTACTTGCTCTTCTAAACGGTAATTGCACCAGCTCGGCGCATGTCTGAGGGTAAGGAGTCAGAGTCCTACCAGAGTGGTGGCAGATGGACAAAGGCAAGAAGTTAAGGATGTGCCAGAGAATAAATTAGAGTTACATCATGACAAATCTGTAGCTGATGGTAAGCTGACTGGCTACAGGTCATGAACAAGCTTACCATAGACAGCTCCTGTAAATAGATCCGGACCTCACTTGTTTACTGCCCAAAGAAGTGACAGCGGAGATCCTGATGGGGAGATGCTGTGCTTTAGCCTCTAGGTAATATTAGGAAGGATCGCAGAGGCCTTAATTATGCAGCCCATACTCGCATTGCTGTGTACTTGTTAGAGCAGGTCTCCTGGACTTCAGAGGGGTTATTTCTGTGAGTAGTCTAACAAATAGTGATTTCAGGGACTCATTAAAGTGTCCAGGTATAAAGCAGTTTTCTATTATAAACGGTATTTCTCAGCTGAAGATAGTTAAAAGCATTATCACTCATTCTAAAAGCGGTATGGATGGTAAGTGCAAATGAGATTTTATAACTAGTTGTCACTCTTTTGCACGCTAAGTTTAATTATCAGAAAAAGAAATATCACTTACAATGTTTGCACCAAAGGTTAAAGACATGAAGTACTTTATTATGCAAACAATGACATTTTAACAACAGGATGCCTCCTGAAGGGAGCAGTTTTTTACCTTTAGCTTTATTTGCTGGTCTCCAACAGGTCACCTTTGAGGAGATAGTATTAGATGGTTAATGTACACAAAGCTAGCTTTTACTTCAAGATTAGATCTTAAAAAAGCATTCTAAATTTATGAATGCATCTTATGAACCACATTCCACAGTGGGAGAGGTAAGGAAGGCCTCTTAATCTCAAATACGCTTCTCCAATATGCAATATTTAGTAAAAACAAATGAGTCGTATGAACGCAACTCGGACTGCATGACATAAAACCATATGGCACTGTCAAGTTAAAAAAATACCTTCCCCTTAATGGTGCCTTGTATTTCTGTTTGGTTTCTTTAATAGCAGAAATACATATTGGAACAGTCTCTCTTAAGAGATCGTTGGCTTCATGTTGTCCTTTCCATGTGTTTTTGAAAGCTGATTTTGGCTGGGCTGGGGAAGACGGGCTGTATACCCCATCAAGTCAGTGGATCTTCTGTTTGCAATGTAGTGGCTTAGGCTGCCTGGTTTGTGTTGAAGCGTCGGGGGCTCTCCTGCAAGTTTTGTTAGAATGCCCAGCTGCAGCTGAAGGGCCTCCACTGTGGAGCAGCTGTTGCATGTAATCTTTGCCCCAGCAAAGGCAGCTTAGCAGTGTGTGAGCATGGACTCCTGCATATCTCTTGTCTCAAGATTCATTCTGAGCAGTAGTGACTTGCTAAGAGAGTTTGCAATGCAAATAAGACACAGTCTGTCCAGCTGAAGATCCACAAGATGAAGTCAGAGCAGAGTGGAATTGTTACAGAAACCGTGGTTTAGTTGTTCAAAACAAGCTTGTCATGCAAAACAAGAGTGACGCTCTCACTTGTACGCACACCTTAGCGGGCTGAAGTTGAGGGGATTCCAGCCGAACTCTTACCCCTGCTGTGAATACCTGAACCTTTAAGACTTAGTTTGTCTTGACCGCTATTTGGGGATGAAGAGAAACACATCTGTTAATGTTCTCAAAGCGTTCTTTGGCAAGTTACATGCCTAAACCCACAGAAGTTTGAGGGAGTAACCCAGCCCTGCCTTGTTTATTTGGGATGTTTTCTTTTTATCTTCTCTGATGTTGGCTGCTCTTTTTTGAATCTGAATACAAAGAAAGAGCTTCTGTCTTCAGTAGTCTTTCACTTTGATCCTTCTGTTGTTTCCCTGTGAAAGGAGGAAGGTGTCTGAACCCACGGGTGTGCTTGTAGGATCAGGGCTATCGGCTGGCGTTCCAGATCTTTGCATTAGGATTGTGTTTCTCCCACTGTTTGTGTGCTTTGCTCCTGGCAATTTAATATCCAAATTTTGGTTCTGATGTTTTAATGTTGCACAAATCATACCCACAAGTTAAGAAACAAATACAAAGGAAATACTAATGGACTCTGCCAGAACTAAAGAAAGATGACTAGAAATCTTCTGGACGCTGATGTGCATGTCATCCGTCTGGCTGTTGTTGGTTTTTCTTGTCTGGCGAGAATCTAGAAGAGCGTGGGGAGATTTTTCCGGCTGTAACAATGATAATTTGCAATGTAGAACTCAAAACTAGCAGAAGATTTCTTGCTAGTGCCTCCCTTCTGCTCTGTTGCTACTGGAACAGGTTGCTAACTAGTTTTTTGTGTTCTTGTGAGTGTTGCAAAAGAAAATACTGCAAAAGGATATGTAATGTAATTTTTGACAGGTTTTAAAAAAACCCAACAAACCACTGAGACATTACTGTAGGGATGAGTTGTCTGTTGTGTGTGTATATGCGTAGGGCTGTGGTGGTTTCACAGTAGGCCAAGCTCATTATACAGGCAGTTCTATGCATATTTCTGTCCACACCTGACAGTTTGCTCATTTTTCAAACGTGTTGAATCATCTTTCTCCATGCCAGGAGATCTTCCTGTCTTTAATCTTTTTTCTTCTCTCCCCGCAGCCCCCCCCCCCCCCCCCCCCCCCCCCCCCCCCTTAGCACTCTGGCAGTTCTCTGGACCTTTGTTTCCCCTTATACCAAGGGTTGAGTTGTTTGCGCCTCATGTTCTCCTGCTGCTGGTACTCTCCTTTTCTAATTTTTTTTTTCTCCCCCCCCATTTGCCAGAGGTTCCGGAGAATCTCATACCTTCCCCAATCTCTTCTGTTCATTTCCACCCTGCCCCACATTCTGTTTTGATTCTGTTTTGTTTCTACGTCCTTTTGTATCTTATTTTAGTTCTAGGAGCCCCAAAGAGTTTCTTAACCATTTGGGCTGGCTGAATGCAAGCAAGCGTCATTGCAGCCAGAGCAGGGCCACCAGAAAGAACTGCGTGTTTGGAACGCTCATTAGCAGCAGTATTTCCTCTGTGTGTAGCCTCTCTTTATCTGGGAATCCAGAGTGCTTTACAAATACTAATACAGCTGTGTAACACCTCTTCGGAGCAGGTTGTAACATGCGTCCTCCTGACTTTTTTTGGTTTTGTGATTTAATTTTCTTGACTCGTTATGACGTGTGAGATTGAAGGCTCCATGCGATGCTGGGAGCAAATGAGATGAGTTAATCTTTCTCCTCTGAGAAGTCTGACTAGAATAAATAGTTGGGTTGATTGGAAGTGAATTACTAAGAGATGTTTAATCAGAATCTGAGTCTATTACAGTCTGAGATAGGAATCCCTTCACACTTAAAACATCCATTTATTCTAGTGCTTTGCTATGCAAAACTTATGTAGGAAGTAGTAGAATGCAAGTTTTAAATAGTTGTATTTATACAGTTATATTCTTGATTAGTTTTGCTATGAGTGTTCTTACTCCATAGTGAATGTCTTTTCCCGTTTAATCTATTTTGTTCAAAGTGTATGCAGTTAAATTCACCAGGAAGCAAAGTTCTTGTTATAGAATTTCATTCTTGAAGAACTATAGGTACAGATCAAAATTGTGTCACATCTGAGCAGCTGGGAGTAGACCAAACCTTGTACTTGCTAAGGGTTTCTACTTTTTGTCCAAACTTTCTCAGAAATAAAAAAATATTTATCTGTTCTATGTAGTGTGTGAGCAAGTGAGCTAATGCTTCTAGAAAGCAGTTAACGTAGTGAGTGTGCAGGGCACCAACTGTGTGCTTCTGTGGAGGCATCTCTGGGATTTACTGAAACCTGCCCATGGGTCTTGTCAGGAGTTCACTAAAAGCTAAAAGTCCTTGAATTCTACCCCAGCAAAATTTCCTGATTGAAAAGAAGGACATGCAGGGCAGCTGGGACATAAAATGCTCTACTTGCTCTATGAAATGGGTGAATTACAATTTGTGAAGGGGGGGGGGGGGGGCGGGAAGTAAACACAGTTTCTAAAGCATGTGTGTAACTGAAAGGCAAACGATAAGAGTGATGATTGGAAAGGTTTTTATTATGAAGAAAACTATAAAATAGCCTTTTGTGTTAAATCCATCTCAAGAGAATGTGTTGTACTTGTGCCATATATACTTAGAAGAGGGATGTAGTGTTGTCAAGGCTTAGATGTCATACCCTAGAAATGATTTTAGAGTAAAGCCGTGCAATATAACTCTTCACACAGTGCAGTAGTAGCACTGAAAACTGGAAATTCTTGCTAATTCAGTATGCCATCCTTCATTTATTGCAGTAATGAAAATAATTTGCTATCTGTTGGGGATTAATAAAATAAAAAAAATATAAAAAATATTTGAAAGTATAATATTATACCACAAGAAATTACTTTTTGGTATTCAAGTTGTTTTTTCAAATATATTTAAACTTGCTTTATCGCTACAAACTAATAAAATAGCCTCTTTTTTTTAAGAGATAGGACAACAATAGCAAAATGTCTCTGCTAAACTTAGTTCTTTGAGTGTAATTTTCTTACTGCCAGATAATTGAGTTTCTGGCTGAAGTTCTGAGCACCAGTCATGTCTGTTGCCCAGTTAAGTCAATAACAGGTGTGTGGTCTGTTTGGTTTTGTCAGGGTACACAGTGCTTGACATGTCCTATTTAAAAGATGTGAATTCAGGTGTGTCTAAAGCAGAGGCTGGTTCTAGCACACACAGTATTTACTCTTTATATGTCAGCCTTTTATTAGTCAGTGTGAAATATTTATATGTGTCAGTATAGATTCACGTAGTGACTTTTTACATAGGGTTGTACAATAAAACCATTGGAAAATTAAGTTTCCCTGAAGGCTACTAGCAAGCGCAACATTACTGAAGAATTTTTTTTCAAGACATCACAATGTAGTAAACATTTTGAATATTTAGATTGTCCTATTTCTTTTGAATCTCTGCTGAAGTGAAAGAGTAGTATATTTGTTATGAGAGGGCTGTTGCTGGGCCTTCTCAAATTACTTGTAAAGTGCTAAATGACTTGAAAGCATTGTAGGATTTGAGTCTAAATATACCTTTTTAAGATTAACTTGAGTTAATGGCATTGGAAACTTTGTTTCCTAAGAACAGAAGAAAAGAAGCTGCTAAGTTTCTTATCCAAGAATGTGGCATGGCAATCAAAAAAAAATATTTATGTCATTGTAATATAGATTTTTAGAAATGGATGTATATGAACAGATAGTGATTTAAGCTGACATTATTCTGTATCTTTTTCATCTTCTCTTGTCAAGTGCTGGAGGCCGTTAGGGCAGTCCTGCCAAACATTGTGCTTAGGCAAGGCAAGTCTGGAATTACAGAAAAATAACACCTAGGTTTAGAATTTGATAGCAGGGTTGTTTTTATGTGTGGTTTTTTATGGCTATGTATCAACAAGAAAATGAGGAGAACAAAGAGCACCTTTATCTTCAACTAACCTAAACAAGACCTAGTACTTTTGGGTTTATCTTGCCCTTAGGAACTTTGTTACCTAGCTTTCATTTAGTTAAGCTGGATGGAGCAGGTAGACCCCTTGTGGTATGCCATTTTTTACTGTTGACGCTGGGTATCAGGTGGTTCATGAGCCACACTGCTGAGCAAGCTAATATCACACTGCTGGTCAGTCCTGGCCTGCATTTTAATTTAACTTTATTTCCTGGGCCACATATATTTTGTTATCACATGCCACTCAGACCTCCGTATTTTTTTTTTTCCACATGTGATCAGGAAATCTACAGGCACGAAAACATGGTCATGTACCCTGCATGTTGTCCTAGATTTTATGAAGGAGTTGGGATCAAAACCTTTGGGAAGAATAGGCATGCAAATCTTGCCTGTCGTATTCTCAGACTTCTCCTTTGGCTCTCATCGTTGGCCAGATGTTTGGTTGTCGCATGTGAGATGTCTTTCATTGTTTCCCTAACATATCCAGCATTCCCCGCACTTGTGTTGGGGCTGGCTGGGTCCCGGGGTCAGTTGTCCCCAGGATCTTTACCCCACCCTGGCTGTTTGTGGTGTCCTTGTTGCTCAGCTGGTCCCTGTTCTCTCCTAGTACCCTGGTCCATCTATACGTGGCTGTCCTCTCATCCCATCTTCGTAGCTGGTAAAGTATTATTTAGAGAACTGGGTAATGTCAAAAGCAAATGTGATTGTGTTATTGCAGTATATTGAATATATACTAGGACACTGCGTTAAAGTTGCAAAGGACAGTCTTAATTTGGCACTTGCTAAATAACCGGTGCGTTTCTTCACAGCACGCACTTGTAGTTTCAACATTTCTTCAGGTCAGTGGGGAACTCATGAGCCTTGAGGAGGAAAATGCTGAATGGAAAACCCTTCTCGTAATGCCAGCTTTGCCTGCTGTTATTAGGACAAAATGCTTTATCTCAGAGTTTCTGAAGTGTTTTATAGGTTCACTTTGGTTTTGTCCGAACCAGCCAAAACTAATTTGCTATATATCCTCCTGTTATGAGTGTTTTACTGTCCCACTACCAAATCCCAATGCCAAAGGTTTCTTTATTTTATTTATTACTTTTTCACAGTTGCAAATAAATGGAATTGTTCCAGATTCTTCCGTATGTCTGGGGGCCTCTGACAGAGCTACCCGTGTGCCTGGGCCTGGAAGGAGGCAGCTTGCTGACAGCTTGGTTGTTTGTGGAGGTGGGGAAGTGACACCAAAAGTCTGTAACAGACTAAAATGAACCTGGGAAAAAACCAGAAGGTTTTGACTTGGTGAAATTTCAGCTATATCACATCAGAGAGAGGGCATCCTATACATTCTATACAATTCTGTACCATTTCCTCAGCACAGTCAGTCTCTATATAGAGATAAGAAGCTAGAAAGCAGTTATGGGGAGAAGTGTATGTAATGATTGATAAGGGATATCCAATTAGATGAAACCTGTCACAAACAGTGAATTTTTGAGAGCCGTATACCGGCAAATTGCAGTTCAACTTTTTCGAAATAAAGATATCCACAGTATTGCTTGGTTTGTGACGTGTATTTCTGCAAAGGGAGCTCAAAAATCCTTGAGGGTATATGAAAAAAGAGGGGAAGTGCAGATGCAAATAGAAGGGAGGAACTTTTTAAAAGCAAAAAAATTGAAGAGCAGCATTTGGATTATAATTATAGCTGTCTATAAGGAGGAGAAAAGTTTAAGGAATCTGTTTTTATGATATGGAGTTGTCCCCAGTGGAAAAGATCAGAATGAAGTTATTTGGAGATACAAACTGCTTTTTGAAGTGTGTGTTAAAGAAGTCACAAATATCCTTTGTCAGTAGTTCTCCCACCTTCTGCCTTACTGCATCCTGTCTCCATTCACATTTATGTGTTTTTCTGTGTGTAAGATTACTATGTGTCAGATTGATTCTGCAGATAAATAAAAAAAATATGGGCTGCCTTCATTGCTGGCTAAAATCATACATAGGAGGGGAAAAAACCCCGAAAAATAGACACAACACCTGTCTAGAACCTCTGATTCAGAACATAGGAAAATTTAATGCAAGGCTTAAGACGAGACCTTTGTGGAAGAACTTAAGTCTTCTCTTAGGTTCTGATCTTTATTTTGTGAGTGACTTACCATTTTTTCAGCGGAGATCATTGTATTTGTAAGGGTGTAAAATATATTTAACCCTTTTGCTTCTTCGAGGAAAAAAAAAATAAAATAGTAGTACAACCCCCATAGCTCACAGGCATTTTTGTTCTATGGAAAAGCATCAGCTCATCCTGGAATAGAGGATGAAATTGTTCTTGCAGATAGCAGAAACAGTGCCCTTCAGATGGTTTGAATTGTTGTATCACTTATGTTTTGTTTCTTTATGATGCTTTTCATAATTTTCATAAAATATACTACACTTGATGCTATTGAGAAGAAATAAAATTTATGTAAGATGAAAAGAAGTGCTTTACTGCCAGTGTACAGCTTTTAGGCTTGATTTGTTATAAAGCTAAGAGACAATTTAACATTCGGGATGGGGAGAGAAGGGGGATTACCTAAGGGATACTGTTGTTGAGGAGAGTGTAATTTTACTGTCAGATATGCTTGGACTTATTTTTGTCAGAGTAATTTGCAGTAATCTATGGGTTATTTGTGCTCCGATTTTCTCAAAAGTACTGTGATGTGTTTCTTGAGACCTATTGTACAGTTTGAGTTAACGTATGTCTTAAACTGTAGTCGCCTCGCGAGTTGTGTAGCCTCCCTTGCCCATCACAGAAGGGCGCGCTGACAGTAGTGGACTGGTTGGGACCACTTGCAAAGCGGACTTGCTACTCTTCGATCTGGTGGGAACGAGCGCTCGCTGCCATCCGGCATGGGTAGGAGCGCTGTCACCCTGGTTCTCGGTTCCTCTTCTGTACAGAGGTCGGGAATTGTACTTGTTGCCTTCAATACTGTTCTTTTCCCCCCTCCTCTTCTTTTTTCTGTCAAGTGATCAATTACACTTATAGATTTATTTCAAGAAGTATAACAAACTACCTATACTCCTTGCATGTGTAAGTCATGAGAATGAATGCGATGCCTGTTTATCTACATAGTACCAAATATATGTATCAGTGTTAATAACGCTCTACTTCTAAATTAGCAAAAATTCCCCTCCCTGCCTTGGAAGCTATGCTTTGTGGCTTAATCAGTCTGTCACTTAAATAAGGATACCATTTAAATTATTGCAGTTATATTAAATCCCATTCATTTGTATGTTTTATGTATTTTGTAGCCGTATTTTTAAACATCTATTGCAAATACACTTTACAATTCTAGTAGAAAATTACTTCTTGTGTTTCTGTAATGATCCCCCTGAGGTTATTTTTGCATAAATCCTTTCTTCTATTTTCAGATACAGATCTGCTTTTACAGTAGAGAAAAAAACATTTGTAGCAAAAAATGTAAATTAATTTTTTCTATATTAAAAAAATCCTCTGTGGGACCTAATTTCTGAAATATGATGATCAGAGGCACTTTTTTTTATAAGGAACTAGTAATTTGTATATTTTATTATAATTACAAATTCCTTTTTATAATAAAAATACACAGCTGCTATGGTTCTTTTACAGGATTCATTGTAGGTATCTGAAGAGGAATATTTTCTATATAGCTTATAAATTTGTCATGGACAATTTTCTGTTAAGCATAATACCTCAGTTATACCTCAGAGAAGCCTGAGTAGACATTTGTTGCAATTTCTATTAAATTTTAGTGATTCTGGTTTTATGTATTTCATTTGACTTACTATATATTGTTTCCTCTGCCCTTCTTTTGATCCATGTTGAGCCACCACAGGAAGTTCTTACTAAACTTTGGCAAAAAATTGACTCTTGAAATTCCTGATCTTCATTTTATGTTGTACTCATTCGTGAAAAGGGTGCACCATTGCATGCTGATTTATGAGAATGTCTATTGATTTTGAGCACATTTTCATCTGTAGTCTGTATTTTGTGTTTGTTATGGAATGTAACTTACCACCAACAAATGCTGCTTTGTGATGTTTGATGTTCAATAACTCTGACTTAATGGCTTCAGAAGAGGTTAAAGGGAGCTGATAATAGTTTTTACTTCAAAATATTGGAAAAGCAGGATATAATGTTTATAAATTTTAATTATTTTTTATTTATTTAATGTTTTGATACCTCCTGAGTTGCATGTAGAGTCTTGTGAACAGGATAAAGTAGCATTCCCTGGACCAACCACACCATTAGTGTAGGATTTAGTTCTGTAGAGTTGCACGTCACCGTAATGCCATGCTGCCACTCCCAGGCTGGAGCAGGAGTCCAAATTCTGATTATTAGTCCACTCATTGCCTAATTGAGCATTAGCCAGTCTCTAAGTTTAAGAGATTGGTACGATTTAGCATATAAATTTAAGACTGTTTTTGTTAGGAGTGTTGTTCTCAGTGACTTGATTAGTATATGGCAGTACTAATTTATTTGGAGAGAGGTTTTAACATGGTGGTTTTATCTGTTTTAGTAAGAAATTATTTGGGTTATTATATCTGTTGGTTGGCTTTAAAAGATTTATGGGCAATATAGTGTTTTTAAAATAGTTTCAATACCTGAGAAGTTCTATGTGTTTGATTCTGGATCCTACTACTGACAGAATTATAACTTCGTATTGAATTGCCATGACTTTTTTTTTTTCCTGGAAATAACGATTTTAGGATTTGTTTTATAAATAGAGGGTTTTTCTTATGGAATAGAAGTTGAAACTTCCTCACTTCTTTCTGTCCACAATTATTTCATTGTGAACTATCTCAAAGTGTGTCATCCAAGGAAAGTTGTTTCAGAGCTGCTCAGAAGGAAGGCAACCTATGGCAGACTTAGTGAGATCCTTCTATAGGATCCACTTCCCCCCCCCCTAACAGAGATACTAAAAGGGTAACATGAAAACAAGCACCACAATACTTGCCTGTATCTTTGATGTCTGTCTTGCAATAAACAGTCTTTATAACAAAGGTCATTCCTATTTTAGAATGTAACGTGCTTTATCCAATGCACTTGCTGGCCTCCTGGATATAAATAATACAGATGAATCCAGACAACCAGTGCAGAGCAGGAGTGGCTCAGAAAGTCTCAGTCAGTAGAGTGCAGAAATACCGTTAGGCAGCGGTAGAACGCCTTCACAAACAAACTTTTATTTAATCTCTGTAGTTTTTGGAAACACAGAAAATTCTACCAGAAGAAGAACCTGTGGGAGTTCCACCTGGTAGTGCTGGTTCCAGAAGGTTTCATCAGTAATTTTATAAAGACATGTTTAGGAAAATTAGTATTGATAGGGATGAACACTTTAATTTTTCCGTGCGCTACCTTGAGTGAAAATTGTGAGTTGCTCTAAATTCTGAAAGATAAGTTCTGAAGATGTCGTGCACTTACAATTTTCTGAGCACTTTCTTTTTATTAGATTTGAATCTTTAGCTGTGATTACTTGCTAATATTCATTGTAGTCCATTTTTCTAATTGATACAAATATCACGGATTTGACATGCATTGTTATTCACAGTTGAAATAATGCCTAGGGTGGCATTTACAGCACACGTGTTTTCTGGGGCTTGTCTTTTCCTTTAAATATCGGTGTGCTTTAAGGGAGGCAAGCTGGAAAATGGAAAGCAGATGTCCACTGTGATGTATGGCTGGCCTGGTACCAAAAGATTCCGAGTGCCTGGTGTCAAGGCATCGTGTACATCACAGAATCAGTCCCCTAGCTGATCGTAGTGAGACATAATACATCACTTTCATGAGAAGATTGAACTACTCCTATTTGGTATGGGATAGAATGTTTTTCCGATATGCTTGTCGAAACACTGTATTCTGCTGTGTAGTGTTTTGAAAATGCTATACCTTTGTATGCACCATTTAGATTCGTGCATGTGAACTTGTATACAGTTTAAATGCATGTGGTATTCCATTTTCTAGTAAAGTTACCAGAGGAGTAAAAGAAAAATTTGCTGGGCCTATTCTTCACTTAGCTTTTTATTTTTAACAAATGAAAAATACGTAGAGCAGTTGTCATTTGTTAAAGTGTAGCAGAAAGAGCGAAACAGGCCAGTGGATGCTTCATCAAGAACGCTCATTCAGAATGATGAATGTGGCTAAACACACATTTGTTCGTAAAACTTGCAGAGTGGATGAGCATCATTAAGCATGAGGAATAGGTGCAGCACGCTGAGAAGAGAGTGGAGCAAACAGATGTTGTGAATTTTCGCAGACATCCTTCATCCACCAGTCCATCATTAATATGGTTGAAGGTGATCCTTTCTTTTTATTTAATAAGCACAAACAAAGTGTGTGCGCTGTAATACTGCTGAACACACTTCTTCCAGAGGGAGTAGAGTTTAGACAGAGAGCTACTAAAATGCAGATGGATTTACTGTTTATGCATGGCGATAGCATGCCAACCTCGGGAGCTTACACGTATGGTTTGACGTGGCACCTTCCTTTCCTCAGAGTGTCTTTATTTGACAAACTTCCCCACATAAAGGTTTGAATGTGCAAAGGATGCCCTGAAAATCCCTTTGATCTGTGGAATTAACCTTTTTGATGGTTTAAGTGCTAACGCAGGTTTGTTGCTTCTCTGTTCACATGGGAAAATTCCTTCGTCTTTCCAAGAATTTTTTAAGTTTTGTCTTAGGTGTTAATTGCAATGTATATCTCTGCATCAGATTTTGATTCATGATGTCCAAAAGGTTTGGAGGAGTGCATTTTATCTTTACCACGCTCTTTTAAAGTTCTTCTGATCTTCTTTTATACTTCCTTCTGCAATTATGAACTGTTATGGTAAGGTATCTTTCAAGAGTACTGTGACAAGTACCTAACAGGCTTCTCATGATGGACAGCTGCTTTTGCGGTGATCATCTACATCCATAGCATGCTTATTCTTAAATTATCAAAGTTGGTTTTTATGTACTAATTCACGTTAATTAGTCATTTATGTAGAAGTGAGCACAGCCTTTCCCAGTACCAACAAAATGGTACTTAAAGCTTTTCCCCTGTATTTGCATGAGCTGGGCATCCCCCCCGCTCCTGGAGTTCCTGCTGGGCTCCTGGGAATTCTCCTATGTGTGCTTAGCCTTGCGCAACAAGGGAGTTCAAACTCTTCACACGTGTGAGTTTATGCGAGTACAGACAATTGTTTACAGGATTACAGCTTAAGTGAAAGCTGCAGGAAGATGACCTTGAACCAAGGGGAGGAGAGAGCAAAAATATGGGAAAAACATGATTTTCAAGTACTATATCCGTGAGAGGTGAGATAGCAGTCAGTCATGCCTTTCTCATTGTAAAGGCATGCTACCCCTCTGTAGGCACATCCCAGAATGGAAGTGATCCTCTTTAATGTATTTTGCACTAGCAAATTAATAGTAAGTCAAGCAATCCTAATTATGTCTCCACAGAGTTGAAGGAGAGGGGGAGAAAAACAATAACTCGATGGTGCCACTTACTCTAATTTGTTAATCTCCATATTTTGTAATATTAATTATAATTTTCAATGCTAACTTTCTGATGGCTTTTGAAGTGTTAGTGAGGATGTTGCATAGAAATATTATTAAGGACTGTTATGCCAACCATGTTAAATTCCTCTCATTAGGGAGATACTAAATAATCTTTCATATCTTTTCTGAAGTTAATACAAATAGGTGCTTTGTACCAGAGGCAAGGTCTTTAGCAAGAAATCCCGAGAGCCCCTTTTTGGTTCTGAGACTTCGGAATTTTGCAGCATTGAACTTCTAAGACCACTTTAATTTTTTTTTTCTTGTTTTTTCCCCACGTTTTTATTTTGAAAACTTTATTTGTCTTTTGCAAGGTACACAGAGTTTGATTTTATTCTTTTTCTCATTGCTTAGTTATGAAAAAACAATCATAGCTTCTTTTTATCCTGAAGATTTTTATTATTAAAGAGACATCAGCTGGTGTCCTTGTTAATGTTATACCTTTCTGTGTTTTGATTTCAAGTTACTATTATTGCCTAGTCGGGTTGCTGGCTATGCCAGGTGTTGGGCTTAATTGCTTTCCTAAAAAGAGATGTTAATTGTGCTAGTGCGCTGTGCTTGTGGCCGCTTCTGCTAGTGTATTTTTAGTCTCCTGGCTGGGAAGGACATACAAACTGATCTTTTATAGCTGGAGAGAAGGAATGCTTGTAGGCTTGAGGGCTGGTGGATATTCTTCTTGAATACCAGCCTATATCAGCGACCTGAGTAAGATGTCATGGGTTTTGAGTTATGACCTATTTCTAAAAGTCTGCTTTAATAGGCAAAACCTTTGGCCAGTTGAGAACATAGGTCTGTTGTTACAGGTTGCAGATGTATGTGAACCTTGGGGCTAGAGAATGAGCCCAGCAGGCTAAGGAGAGTCAATACTGATATACTGCAAGTAGTAAGGTATTTCACTGATAGAGGGTGGTAATATGCAAGATTATTTTTTATTCTGTGTACAGTCTTAGGAGATATAAGTAAAGAATGGATTTGGGGCTGTAAATCAGGAGGCAAGAATTCAGGATGGCATAGATATTCTTGCATAGGCTCTTTCACACTAAATGACTTGAAAGAACTGAAATGCAGTGGCTCAGGTTGATAATTTGCTCTAAGTAAGTTTCAAATGTTATTGGGCAAATTGACAGAAGTTTTGTTTTTGTTTTGATATTTTGTACATCCCATTATTCACAGGTGAGTGTCCAATGGGGGGGGGGGGGGGCGGGCACAGCTCTGCTTAGACATTCCTGCGATTCCCCTACCTTTAAATGTTAATAGTCTACATGGAATTTAAAGTCAAATATGTTTCTTGTAGACTGGTAGAAATGGCCAGACCTGTATTTTCACAAGGTCTTCTCCTCTGGAAACATATGTCCATATATATTCAGTACTAAGCATATCAGTTTGTTTTATACAAATTGTTTTAAACATGGAACGTACTCTTTCTGCTGTGTTGTCTCTTGCGCTTTTCCAAAAGCATTTAGCAAGCCACCTCATTTTTACATCTTCAAATTGCCTTTTGAAATTCTTCTGGTACACAGTGCATACAGGATTTGACAGTGGCCTGTCACTGTGGTGTTGTGTAATTTACTTTTGCTCCCCCATCTTCCTTTGCTCCTTGTTTTTCTCCTCTTTCACAGATGCACTTTTAAGCTTTTTATTTTACATGAAATATTTCATGTTCTGTGTTCTGACTGAGACTGTTATTTAATAAGAAGTAATCAAATGAACAGTGCAAACTCACATAGTCCTTACTATTTGTTCCTATGCCTCCATTGACCATCAGACACTTTGGTGGTTTTGTTCTTATTGTAGTTGGGGCTGAGTGGTAGACCAGATCACAAATGGACCCATGTCAAAAACGGTCTAAGGAAAAAAAAAATAAAAAAGATTCTTAGTCAATTCATTTCCCTGTTGCTGCTCATCGTGCAACTCCATAAGCAGTCAGTTGTTCCAGCTGGAGGGCTGGCGTGGAGGCGTGAATGAGCAGCTGAAGCTGAAGGTGGCAGCGGGCTTGCAAGTCCTCTTTGGATTATGCTGCAAACCTCCTGGGCAGAACTGCCTAAATACTGCTCCCACAAATTCATATAATATTGAAGTTATAAATCCGTGGAATTGTCATGTCTCTGTTACAGATGTTCCTAAGGGGAGAGCTTTCTGTGTACAGTTTAAAAGAATATTTCGCAACATTGCTTTATTCGTGATGGCTTCTCCACGTAGACTTAATCTTACAAAGCCATACTTTGTATTTAGTAATGAGTCCCCAGTTTCAGTGTAAATCAGATATGGCTCTTACCACATTGTGCCTCTCTGCTTCGGTCGGTACATCATTTTCACCTGCTAAACTGTATGGAAACATATGCTGGGTGGATAGTAAGCAAAAATGGTTTCAGGATGCTTCTTGTTGTGCTAATCCACTCGATTTTATAGTCTTTGTAAACACAGTCTGTAGTTCATTTGTTGTGGAGAAACACACAGTAGAATCTTCATAAACTCGAGAAACCTATAGGGAAATAAAATTGATAATCTGGGCAATTAGTATATCTTTAGCCAGGGCCCACATGTGGTGGTTTTACTTGGAATACATTAGTAAGATGTGAATGGAAGTGTCTATGTCAAGTTAGGATGTTTTCTGGTATATTGCATTCCGCATTGCCCTGATGTTATCCCATAATGTTTCCTAATATCTGTTGTTTTATTCCTTTTTTGGAGCTTATATTTAGAATTAGATTAATTTTGATTAGCTTTAGAGTTTGTGATACAGAGAGAAAATACGAGTTCTATAAAAGCTAATGCCAAACTGAAAACCACGCTGAAACAGTTCTTCAATGAATTTTAAGTTCTGAAATAACACACAAACAAGAGCTCCTTGAATACTCTGAGGTGTAAGTATACCTGTCAAGTCTAAATCCTTCTCCTGATAGATTAACGGTTCCCCCAGTAACCTGAACCTTTATCAGCAGTGTGCAAATTCACAAGGAAGCGATTGGATCAGTAGCCTGTACAGGCTGACACAGCCGAGACGTTGGGTGCCAGCTCCAACGGTGGTGATACGGGACGACGTGTGTGCATGCATAGAGATAATCTGCCCGTGTTGGTTGGGGGCATTGTGTATGCTCCGGCAGCTTTCACTGCGGTTAACGGGGTGAGTGCTGGCATGTGTGCCTGTGCTGATTCTAAACCAGGAGAACAAGATGCAAATTGTGATCATGGTTGATCATGTCCTTCCCAGCCTGGAGAAAACACTAGCGCAGAAGTTTCAGTTCCTAATTCTAGAGCTGTTGTCTTCGCCCTGTAGGGAAAGCGTCTAAACTTTCCATGCAGGATTCTTCTCTTATTGTTAAGAGGGGAATAATGATACTGGCTGACTTGAGAGGTAAGAGAGGACAGATATATTTGCTAACCTTAACTAATGGGGGCCAGAAAGTGTTATGTAAATGCTGGCGAGAAGATTACTGTTTAGTAATAAGAAAACCTTTCGAACGATGGTAAAGGGAATCGAGGATACACACTGTTTCTCTTTGAAAATCAGCATCAGGATATTTGGAGGACAGGCTATCACTATTATGTTAAATTGTGCTACCTACAACATAAGCTTCTGTCTTTGCTAAAGCTGCCAGTTTTTATAAACAACTGAAGACAGAAAGGGTTTACTAAGAATAATGTTGAAGCCCAAAAGAATCCTGCAGCCTATAAATCTTAATAGAGGTTCTAAGATTCCAATGGGCTGCATGTGTCTCTTTTACCCAGCCTCACTCTGTCTTGGCTCCCCTGTGATGACTGCAATTTTCTTGAAACAGAGGCACGGTGACTTGAATTTACTCGTGGCACTATTTGCCTACAAACAGGAATACATGCATATAACCTATGCAAATCAATAAAAGCATGTCAAGACCCCTTAGATCGCAGTACTCTGCTAAAATGCAATTTATCATGCTGCAAATGAGAGTAAGAGACTAGGTAACAAATAGTGTCTGATCATTTAACTAGCACCTGTTGTCATGCATTTGAAAACTGCATTTTTCATTTGACGTACAGTAAATTACATTTTCATATATATTGAATGGAAGGGGGGGACTTGGGGATGTACATATGCAGGGTTTTATGAACAATGGAAGCTTTACAGCTGCTTCCTTGAAGAGGTCATATCAGAGTCTAAAAATCTCTTTGTTCAATTGTTGGGAATGTAAAATGTCTCTAGTTAGAGGGAAAAAAATAAAAGATGAAGTTTCAGTGCTAATTCGTAGCATTAATAAATGTATCATTTCTAAAAAAGTTTTTTAAAATCTGAATTGGACAGCAGGCTTGTTATTTATTCTGAGAAAGGACCAGATCAGGTGCAAAAGAAGGACACTTTTGTGAAGCACCTTTTGTGTTTCTCTTGGGTACACGTTCTTCCTCTTTGCCCCCCCTTCTTTAAGACTGTTCTGCCTTTTTTTATTTTTAATTGCGAGTTTTATGGTTGATTAGAAAAAATAACTTCAGATGCGTGTATGTAAGGGAGACCTTTGTAGATAGAGTTTGGAGATCATACAAACGTGCAAAGGTAAGAGATGGATTTCAGACTTGAAGCACATCAAGGAGATAGGAATACCTGGAAAATTTGTTGGCTAGCATAAAACTTGTTGCTTTTGTTGAGATGAATCCAGTTATGGTTTGTGGTGAATCTTCTACTTCATTAAAGCATGGTCTTGGAGGCACAGGGAAAGTATGTATGGTAATTTCAGGGCACTAAAGATCTTTCCCCTCTCCCCCACCAGAGACTAAGGGCTTTGCAAATGCTCATGGATTTAGCTGCCCCAGTTGAAGTAAACAAATCTTTGGAGCGTTTTCCCTATGTATCTCTATTTTTAACGATAAGTTGTTCAGTTCTTGACCTTAGTGGACATATTCATGCAGGTGTCAGTTTTGTTCAGCCCAGAAAATATTATCTCTTTATTTTACCCAGTACTGAGGCCATTTCTCACACCTTTGTCTTGTGTTGTTATTCTCTGTGCCTTAAGGAATTTAGTTTCTTGGAAAACTAGTGTGCGGTTTTCTTTTTTATTTTTTAGGTTCACATGACATTACGTGGGTCCGCTTGAGAGTTTCACTCAGGATTTTCATCAATTATAAATTACCTTTTTGTATTGTCTGTCCAAATGAGAGATTCAGGAGTCTTTACTTGCTCAATATTTGTGGCAGATCAATTAAACTTCTTTTATGTAATAAGCATGTGATGTAAATGCTACTAAGATCCTGATCTTTTACTGCCCTGCCATTTTCACATTAGTACTAGTATCTGCTATGTTAACTAATTTCTACAGATTAAGGCTTTTTTCATCCAGTGAATGTTGGCCTAGTGCTGGCTATAGAAGAGGGCTTTGTATGAACACTTTTCTATGTCATAGAACATTTGTAAATTCAGTTTGCAAATTGAAAATGTGAAAACAAAGAACAATTTAACAAAGGAATCCTCTTTGTCTCCTGCAAGAACTGCATACACAAGAATGTTTTAAGGTTTTAGTGTGCTCTAATCAGACCGAAGACTTTATTTAATTTCTTAACTTCTATTAAGAAAAGCATGCCTATTTGCATATTTCATTGTTGTTAGAAAGAAAGAGATATCTTTACTGATATACATGTGGAAATTTGGATAGACCTAGGAGGCTTAGTGTACAGACAATTTTTAGTAACAAGAGTAGGAAGTGACTGAATTCTGGTGAGTTAGGTGTAAATGCTTATTTGAGAAAAATCCTCTTAATGGTTATTAGCAGCAAAGAAAATGCAAGCAGTGTAAAGATGAACTGGTTTGCAGTGTTTCAGCTTGATTTTACTAGCAATGAAATGTAAATTGTGTTATGGTGCAGAAAACTATGCCAAGTCATGGGTTTTATTTCAGATCATTAGTGTGATGAGCATGTTGTGTTTATGTGAACAAAACTCTGATGAACAGTAATCTGAATGGCTACTTAGTAATTTCAATAAGTTTGTAATTATTTTTTGGCAACAAAAATACCAGTTTCGTCCAATAGAGCTGGTAGGCTTCTATAATTATTTTCCTAATTCTTTCCTTCTAGATTCTTGCTTGTCATGTGGTGGAACAATTATTCAGCTTTTACTTTTCTAATTGTAATGTCCCAGTGGGTTGGCCTCAGACTACGGGCAAATGTATACAGGAATCACCCTTTGAGTGCAGTAGGGCATACATATGTGCTTGAAATAAAACCATTAACTTGGATATTGCGGAGGCACTCTGGAAATGAGCGCTTTATTTAAAAATCATTAAAAAAAATAATTAAAAAGCTTAGAGAAATGACTGCTAAACAGCTTACTTCTGTAAATTGAAGTCTTAAAGGAGGGGAGAGTCTTGTAAGTGAGTGTAAAAGACATATTTCAAACTATCATGAGGATTCTGCGTTTGTTTTCAGCAGGAGAGTGGTGGTCTGTTTTTCACATTCCCTTCGGAAGATAGGGAAACCTCTCCCGAATGCGCATCAGCAGCCTGAGGAGCACAGGCAGGGGCAGTTTGGGTGGTGGGTTTATTTGAGATGCCACCACGGACCCCATGTGGGTGGTTTCTCTGGGGGCAGCTGGGGCTAGACAAGGTGAGGGTGGCAAGCACACAGGGGTGACAGCAGCTCAGGGCTCTTTAATGTCCCTTAATACACAGAGGGAGAATAAGTATGAATTTCTTCTGAAGGCTTGTTGTTTCCCATCTTTTGGTGGCGCACACGCTTGTTTAGGGAGCGAGTAATAGCAGTGAGAAACACTGACGTTGGTCCGGTTCTTCTCTGGCTTGAAAGGTGACAATTTTTCTTCTTGTCCTGGGGAAATTTGGACCAGGAAAAGAGCCTTGGAAATCTTTGATTTTGCACATTTAAACTTCAGATTTGTTTAAGGAGGAGTGGATGACAATTTCAGGAAGACTGCCATGGCAGTGCATGGAAGCCCTGAAGGAATAGTTTTCTGTATCTCTCTAGATTTAAAGTTTAATTTCTTTTCCCCATCTATGCTTAGCATTTGAAACTTGGATGAAACAGAGCAGAGGCTATTACCCTGTTAGGAAAAGGTCCAAAATGATTACTTGGTATGTGGTGGCACCGTCCTGGTAAATTACTGGTCATGTACTTCACCTTAGGTTTTGAAAGGCCATGTGCCTACACCAGAAGATCAAACCCCACTTTGAAGTGGTCAGCACAAGGTAGGCTGTGGAGGAAGCCCCCAGGAAACTGGAGGGTAAATGCATGTCAGAGTGCAAAGGTGTTAAAAAAGTACTGAAATGAGGGGTTTGTGCTCTGTTCACCAAGAAAGAAATAGGCAACTAGTTTTTCTTCTTCTTTGCCTTGTGGGAGGATTTTTTTTTTTTCAAATGATTGAATATGATTTGGTCTTATTACTTGCTGATAAAACTTCATTTTTGTATGTTTAAGTTTCAGTCTGATCTATTTTCTTGTGTCTAGAATACATTCAAATAATTTTAAAATGAGAAATATGCCAACTAGGATTGTTTTGGTGCAAAGGTTTCCATTTAATTAGCAGAGAGAAAGAGAGATACAGTTTTTAAAATAAAGCATCTCTGAATGGCTTGCAGAGGGAATGAAAACCACATATTTTAAGTATTGTGACATAGAAGGTCAGACGGGAAGTGTTTCATTCTGTTGTTGCATTTCATATTTATTTTCTGTTTGTATAGTCTGCCCCATATTAAAACTTCTCTAAAAAGTAGTAGTTTTGGAAGTAGCCCCTACGACACTCATTTGTAATACCAAGCAAATGCTGTGACTTTGCCAGCTGTGCTGCTTTTTAGCGTAGAAGGCCCCAAAATATTCTTGATACTTGTTCTGAAGATAAATTAGTGGCTTCTAAATAATGCAGTGAACCCTAATTCTCTTTGATTAGTAGCGAGTTAGATGATAGCGACCCATTGAAATTGGTCATCAGCATAAATAATGAGTGAATGAACTGATAAAATGCAAAGTCACCGGCCATCATAAATCAAATGAAATCCACTTTCTCTGGAAGTCACTGAAATTAGAAGTCCGTGCTCCTATTAATTATTTTGCCTTCTGAAGACGACAGTGTTATAAATCAGCCTTGAAAGGCACTTCACTTAGGAAGCTGAAAGAGTAAGACTGCCTGCAAATTGTTTTGTATACGCACCTAATTGTTTCTTAAGTAACCCACCTTTTGTAGCATGACTGCTGAAAAGCAGAAAGTGCACCCAAAAGTGTAGATTAATGAAAGCAGCAGATATTGCTGTAAGAAAATTATTTGGTCACAATAATAGCTGTGCCTTATGCATTGGTCAGTCTCAAGCTGAGCCTACTCTTCTTCTTAGGCACAGTCAATTTGGGCTGGCGGTGATTCTCATTTATTAGCTAGATACAATTACATGGCAATGAGAAACTTGTTAATAAAAAAGTCTGGAGCAAGAAAAAAAATGAGCACGCAGACTAGTTCAAAATTGCATCGTCTAAACAATGTACTGCAAGAGTTTGGAATGGCAGAGAAATTTTTCTTGCAGAAAATGTATACGTATTTCTGTAGTAGTTTGTCTATACATTTATATGTGTATGTATTTTTATATATCTTTACATATATAAAACCCCCACTTTTTTTTTTTCTTAAAAAAGACCATGCTTTCTCATGAAGTAGTTGAACGCTCCTTGCACAATGTCTTAATTTTTCTTTTTTGTGCTGGAACTTCCTCATGTGTATCATCTGATTATGCCCAAAATGCGTTTTCATTCATACCACCAGTCATTTAATAGAAATACAAGTAGACCTAGACATGCTTTGGAGTTCGAGAGAAGGTGAATGGTCACAGAACTTTCCCTGGAAAATGTGGAACAATGGCATTCCTGTCTAGGATGTTAGTTTATACTTCCAGCTTTTCAGGTCTTCTCTGATCTGAGCTGATTGTAAGTGTTGAGGTGATGTGGAAAACACTTTATAACAGGTAGGTGAGAAAGACTGAAATGAAAAGGATTTAAAAACTCCACTAAAACAAAAACCTATATACAACAAAGAAAAACAGGGAGAAAAGCAGCATGTGTGTATTTAAGAAAATGCATATAAATGATATATATGTGTAACAGTATAGCGTAGTAAAAAGTTAGACTTGGTACCAGGCTCTTACCTTACATACACTTACCTGATTTTATGTCAATACATGATCTGTGCACTAGAGAACCAATTATGGGGCAAGCAAGACATATAAGTCTGCATTCTGTGGGGCTTCTCTCTTTGCACAAAAGTTGTAACTTCGTAAGGTATCATAAAGTATATGCTATGATTACTTATGCCTATGTAACTGTCTGCTTACATATACATTACCTGTGGAAGAACTGGACAGGAAACAGAGTTGAACGTTCTCCCAGTTTGCCACGAATACTTTGGTGCTCCTGGAATATCAAAATAATTTAAACTATGGCGTTTTACAATCCTGTCTTCTGACTTGCTTTATTTCCACATACCTATGTGGTATACCATGTTTTCTGTTTTTCAAAACACAATGTCAGTTTCAGTACTAATTTCATGTGCAGTTCAGATGGTGGATCTTGTGCTCATAAATAGATCCAGTAACTAGACAGGTTCTTGTATGGTTTTTAGCTGTTTGTGTGCATTGGAAGAGCACCAAAAAGCAAGACAATGAGACTGGAGAGTGCGCTTCTGAAAACACCTATCTGCTTACTCCTGAAAATTAAACTTTCTCATGTTATACTTGGACATTAATTCTCATTACATAGGCAGTATTAATAAACACTTCTGCTTAATTGATTCAACTTAAAATGCTAAAATTCCCCGTGCCAGGAATTTGTTGAATCTGAATCTCTGCTCAAGTAAGACTAGAGTTCCTGTAGACCAGGCAGGGTCGGCTGTTAGACATGTTTGTCTTAGGAGCTTGCAAATGTGTGTTCAATTTAAGCTCTAAATATATGTAAAGGCTTGTTTGTTGTATGGTACCACTTCAATTTCCGATGCCTTGTAACTTGTATGCTTGTTGAGACATGCTTTTGATACCGTGGATCAGCTGTAAAGCTCTGCATTTCCACTCTGTCCTTAAGTATACAGTTTACAGTATCTCCACCCTGCAAAATTGCAAGAGATTAAAGCATGGAGATACAGCTGTTGAAAACAGCAGTACCACCAAACTACTGGTCCAAAGAAAGTAATATTCTCTTCCCAGAAGTTTTGAGCCATGTGAGCTGTGGAGGCTTTAAAGAGAAGAAATCCTTCTCTTGGAGTTAAAAACATGCGGGAGAACCATCTGCATGGAGCGACCACATTTTTTCAAAGGACATCTATCTCCTCTTATGGAAATGAAAACGTTTTCACTGTTCTCACCCAAAACAAAATAAATTGGGTGAAGTTTGGAGCAATGGTTATTAACAGGTATAGTAAAAACAACTTGTTTATCTACTGCCACAAAGTAACGTTTTAAAGTGGTTATTGTATGCATTGTTTGCTTAGAGCACATTACACATTTTTAAATGATAGAGAATGCTTTTATAATCTGGATCAGTTGAAATTCAGGTAATTTAGGAATTTGTCTGCAAACTATGCTGGGGGGCAAGGCTGTCTTTGAGATCTGAGCTTTCAGTTTTATCGTCCAGTATGTTTCTGTGACGATTATTTATAATCTAGTGATGACAAAAGTCTGTTGGAGCAGGAAAAAGTTCTTTGTTGAGAAAATGCAAGCAACTGTAGGTGAGCAATTACCATGGTAATTGTGTTACTTATTTTTAAAATAACCTTAAGTTGCATTGGATTTGCTTGGAGAAAGGTATTTGATTCGTGTGTCAGTACTAATTAGCGATGTGGGAGTGTAGGGAGCAGTCCAATAACTGGTTGAAAATGTCAGTCTCAAGGCCTCTTTGTAGATACCTCTTCCACATCTTCCCTGAAGTGGTCTGGTGTCAGCCTTTCTTATTTTTGATTGTCAGCATCGTTATCTTTGAGTGCAGTGGCCTGCTATGGTGGAGATTTCCCTTTACTTTAGGTGAACGTGTCCATATCTTACAGATTTGTGTATAAGTTAACAATCAAAAGAAACAAAGTGGTGTCTTTACTGAAAAAGTGTCAGTCCCCACAGTTGTTTAGAAGGTACCTTATTTTAATTGCATTGATCCACTTAACAACTCCTATATGTCCTGTGTTGTCAGACGGTGCTACTGAACAGTCTCCAACTTGCTTCTGTGATTTCTCCTTAGGAAAAGGATGATCCTCAGAAAGTTGCTGTCTTGTGCTTTGATACAAGATGGTGAATTTGATTCTCCTCCTACCTTCAAGAACAGTTACTCAACCTGTGTATTGGTTTTCGTTACAGGGCAAATTTGATAAATATTTAAGTAGTTCCGTTGTGGCCTCTGTAAGAGAAAGGCAAGGTAAAGAGAAGTCTAGGAGACTGCAAGACCTACGCAACTCTTCAGGTTGACAACAGTAAATGGTAGCAGAGAGAGGAAAATTATTTTTTTTCCTTGCTATAGGAGTAAGCTTAAGTAAATGATGAAGTACTTTGCCTTCGCTGTAAGGCTTCTCAATGAGACGCTGAGAAATAAGTAGAGCAGAATCTACTGGAAAGTTTTTAATGATTGCGTTAAAAAGCTAATATCCAAGGTTGGACATTGTGGAAATATCTATAACAGGATCACTAACTAGTCTGAGACACACATGGCTAAGAGTGCTAATTGTCTTTATGTTGTGATGGTAAGTGACACTGAAACACAGAGTACTTGAAAAAGAACTCATGCTATAGCAGTGGGGCCCTCAGGCTGTAATGCAAAGGGCAATCATTTTTTTGACGTAATGTTTAATTCTGGCCTTAATAACTAATCTCTAGTTTAGGTTAAATGTATACTTAGTGACTTTTAAAATTCTCTATAATATGAAAGCATGGACTTCCCTACTCAGCTTTTTGAGATGCTTGGTTTTATGAAGTGTACGGAAACTTTGGTTTATTGCCTAGGATATAATTTATTTCAGAGATGTGTTTGAATGCTTGGGGATTGGAGATTGAAAACAAACATCCATTGGCTACAGTACGATGGTGTGTATTTGATTCTGTTGCTGTTCTGATAAAAACAATATTGTATCTCTACAAATAGTACATAACCTTGATGATCAACAGAAGTGACCATTTGAAGACGATTTTGAAGGTAAGTACAAAGGTGTTTGCTTCCGTGCTGGTTACTCTAAGTGGTGTAGGCAAACCAAGGGAAAAGTGTTGACCTGTGTTCTTGTATCAGCTGTTTGAATGCCATCTTGTGCCTCCTAACGGAATTACTGAGACTCGTGTCCACGGTGTGCCATAGGTGTCAGTTGGTGGAACAACATGGTAAGGGAATGCAAAAGACCCGAACAAAAAAAATCCAGTTCCGAGACTTTTGATCTGTGGTTTTGGTTAGTGTGTGCTGTAATACCTGCTCTATGCTCAGTTTGTTATTGTAGCCGTTGGGCATGCGTACTGCTTGACGTTTTCAAAATAACAGCTAAAATGGATGTAGTATTGCAGCACAGGAAACGTACCTATGCAACCTGCAGTTAAATACTTGATGTCAGTTCTCAGATGGTATTAAGACAATATGCGCTGTCATGAATTGCTTTTCGAAACATCTGCCTTTTCTAAAAATTTTGAATATGTGCAAGATTCTCTACCTGCTCTTGGAGATATTCTTTCAGACGGTGTCTCCAAATTGTCTGTTCAAAGGGCTGAACGCATACTTTCATTTTACTTTCTATACTAATTAATAATGTAATTTGACTTATTTTATGGGGGAAAACTGTTGCACGCTCTCTACAGTTGGGTAGAAAACCAAGATAAAAATAACATGAAACTTTGAATGGTGCAGCGAATAAGGAGATAAGTTTCTTATAATGTTTCTTGTTTGATCTTTGGCTTAAAAAAACCCACCAAAAAATAAAGAAGCCTGCATGTAAATATATTTTTATGTATGCTAAGCATAAAGATAGCTCTGTCCTACCATATTGATTTATTAGATTCTCTGACATTTTAGTTGTGGTCGTTATGTTATATTTATGAGATGAATGTTGGATTCCCTCATTATGTTATCCTCATTTATTTTACATACTTTTATGGCTGGTTGTGCTCAGCTTTACATTTAAAGCTTTATTGCAGCTGTTAGTGTTGGGGGGAGGGGGAGGCAAGTACTTATTGATCAGAATTTACATGTTTACTGTTGTAATCATGATTTATTTAATCTCTTACTACATGTAAGAATAAGGTCTTTCTCTGGGATAAGATAGTATGGTTCAGGAGGTCTCTTCATCTGGAAGAGGGTTTTGCTTGGGAGGATGGTAGTAGCTGGACTTCTCTAGGAGAAAATGGTGAACACTTCACAATAATGATGGTGACATTTTCCCTTATGAAAAGATCCAGGTAACTTCATATTTTATTTACATTTGCTGTGCACTTGAGATGAGGTGATCCTTACATTAGAAATGGCTGTTGGTCATAGGCTCTCCTTCAGGTGATGATCGGCTGACTGCTTCAAACCTTCCTTGACTTAGTTTTACGCCACAGTGTAGTGGTCCCGTGTGTCCTGTTTACGGCAAGGAGAATGGAAGCCCTGAGATTTGACAGACATGGCTGCAGCTGGGAGACCCTTCATGAGAAGTTTTAAGCAACCCAAGCTAAAAGTGCAGTGAACGTTTACCTGCCCTTTGGAGAGTTTCTGAAGCGTGCTGGGATGTTACCACGGTGGTAACATCCTTTGGAAAACTTACATTCAAGTAGCTGGAGTGAAATAATGCGCTGGTGGGAACGGTAATGTGTGTATCTGAGACCTTCTGTCATAGGTTTGCTAATGAAGTACATGAAATTCTGGATAGCATGTTGGGATTTGGCCCGTAGTTTATAAATGCCTACTTTTGAAGATGGAACGAATTGATGTGAATGTTAAGTAGCTATTTTTATGTAAAGCAGGCTTCCTACTGGAGTACTTTTACTCTGTATTTGATAGTGTAGTTAAAATTTGGCAGTGATCCTAAGAAATAATTTCTTATATAATCTATACCTTCCTTTTGATTTTCTAGGAATAATTTATTTGGAATTGCAGTGTGCTGTATAAATTCATCATTGTTTTTACAGACTCGGAATGTAGTGAGCAAATGATTTCTAATCAAGATTTCTAGGTTACTGTTCATAATTAAGCTTAGTATTGTGTATAATTCACTATACCACATTTTCCAGTGACAGCCACGTAAATTAGATATCATCACAAGCGTTCTGGAGATTTATATTGTTATAAGGATACACTGTAGCCTTTTCCCATAAACTAAAGTGTGTTTTCCTGGCATGCAGAAATTCTCTAAAAACCTGTGTCTTGTCATCCAACTTTTGAGCTGATGGGTGTCTGCTGTGGAGTCTGCAGACATATTTTACAGCTCTTCTGCACTCAGTGGTGCTTCTCCCACCAAATACACTTTGGATAACACTGAGTAGATAGCACAAATTGGAGGGATTTATATCTTGTAAAGCTAAGTGTAAATTATTTTGATTAATAGAGCTTAATATCATTCTTCTGTAGAACTGTATGCCCAAGTACAGGATGTGCTCTGATAGTAAGTCTTTTATTGTGGAGTATTATTCATGCCCAAACTGTCCTCTGCATCTTCTGGCATTTGATTTTCATCAGTGTGATTTCTGAGTCTCTTTTAAATATGCATACTTCTGAAATACAAATTAGTTTTTTTCTAATGAATCATTATCATGTGCTAGCATCAAAGGTTATTCACTGAAAACCTGAGGAAAAGGCAATGAAAACTAATTTTGATTGTTAATGGAAATGTATTTTTAGTCTTAAACAGCTTCTCTCAGCAATAATTATAGTTATGCCTCTTGGGTGTTTTTGGACTTCCAAATTTACATCCAGCAGTTCTTTTTCATTTAGCAGTTAATCTTTTACAGCGCACTGCAAATTCATACTTCTACCTAACACGAGGAGAGTTGAGAGAGTATATTCATCTATCCATCCTTTTAAAATATATAGATGTGTCTTCTGAGTTACTAAGAGATGGCTGTGTCTACGCTGTGTACGAGCTAAAGCATCTATTGCAGTTGAGTTTTGAGTGTCCCTTCTAGATTTGAAAAACATGATTTCAGTCAGTTCCTATAATTTATAAGGATTAACACCAGGATAACTGGGTATCCTTGCAGAAACAGATTTCTGTTATTCAGCTGCCAAGATAAAATTTTTGTAGAAAAGCAGAACCGTAGAGAGTGTATTAATTTGGGGGTTTAGAAGTTAACATAAGGTACAGGTCATAGTAATAAATAAAGACTGAATTAGTTGAGCAATATTTCACTACTGAAGTAGTTATTAAAAGATGAGGCTTTTTTCCTCCTGCAGCATTTTCACGTACAGTTGTTAATCACGTGTTTGCGTAAGCCAGAGAGGCATAAATCCTCTCCTCCCTACTGGAAAAGGGATCGGTGAGGGCCTTTTTCATCCCATTTCCAGCAAAACCTTGCCCATGTATTTAGGGTCTTGTGATTAATGTTCAGGTCCTCTAATTAAAAGTGCCAATATGCAAGTAACCCTAATTTGGGTGTCCAAACTTTTTTTACCTTAGGCATGCAGTTTTCCAGAGTTTAAGAAATGGTTAAAATTAATCCTGTGTGCAGTTACTGAGAGAAGAAGCAGGCAACAAATGTCAATAAATCTAGATCTGTTTGAAGCAAACGTCACTAAATCTTAGTCTTGACTGCTCTCTGGTAGTGTCAAGAGCTGCTCTGTAAGATGAATTTGAGGGGAGGATGAAAAAGGTACCATATTAAACCAAAGCACTGATAAGTTTAGTTAGAAGGCAGAAGATGTGTCCTTGCAGTGACATTCAGTGGCCGATATTTGTTTCCCTTTAAATAATATGCTGTACATCTATGAGAATGATGGCTTGGTGTTTGTGACATTGCATCTTCACCAAGGTTACTGGCTCCAGGACAGGCAGTCTCTCCTCTCTTTCTCTCTCACACCCTGTCAATAAATATCCACTTGTCTGAGGAAGTGAGATACAGATTTTACAGCTGACACCAGAGCATCTTCATTTCCAGAAGCAATGAGTTTCAACACATGTGAACGTGAAGTAGGAAAAAAAAATAAATTAAAGGGATATATCTTTCCAGTCTTTGTCATAAGAAAGCAGTTACCCCTTCCAGACAACAAAATCCAAGGTTTGGCATTAGTATAACGTTTGGAGTCTTCCAATGAAAACAATAATTTCTTATTGCAATAATAGCATTTTAAATTTAGCCCAGAGCTTTGTCTTAAACCCAGATAAATGTATTCCCCTTTCCTTATTATATATGAATATATATATATTTTGACTTTCAAAGGACAAAGTAATTTAAGAACAATATCATACAGACATTGTGATTTTCTGCTCTGTTTATTCAGTGTGTTCACACTCTGGTATTAAATAACCCCCTTTGCTGTTCTGTCGTACCCAAACAGGCAACTTCCCCAGCTCTCAGCTAAAAAGGAGGGAGGAGGTACTCCATACGTACAAGTGTATGTATGCATTGGAAACCAGGGGTATCTGACACTGGGATTTCCACTACAGGTGGAGATTGAGTGAAAGGTTATGTAACATAATGAACAAACCTCAGTCAAATAGAAAATAGTGTAAATTTTCTAATCTGTAGCCTATTCTTTCCTTGAAAAGCAAATAATTCTGTGGGAATGATTTATTCATCTATGGATTATTGAATCTCTAATTCTAATTTATGTGAACTTAACATCTGTGAACAAAAAGACTCTTGCCCGTGCTTCTCTCTCTTATCTTTTATTTTAAAACTAAGATGTGTTAAATGTAACTGAGAAGCCTGATTTATTGTTAGCTGGTGCCAAGCTGCGAATATGGCCTCTCTTGCTCTCCCTCCCCTTCGCCCTATTCCTTCTGCTCCCCGACCTCCAGATGAGCGCTGATCGTGGTCCAAGTCCTGATTCCTTACCGCCGATAGTACAAACCCAAGAGGTAGAGCTAAGTGCTTCGTAACGTTTTTTTCAGCTGCTCAATGGCCTGTTTGCATTGATACCATAGGCAGCACGCAGCCACCCTCTGGTACAGGTGCGGTTAGCTGTCACCAGAGCGGAGATGTAACCGCACCAACAGCCCTTCTTCAGGACGGGAGCAGCTCTTTCTGGCAGAGTCTTATAGTGCTGGCATCAGGGGCTCTGAAGGTTCATTTGGCTGTATCTTGCAGATGTGCGGTGATGAGCAGCACTAAGGCAAGCTGTCCTCTTGGATATCATTTTCTCTGAGACCTTCTTGAGATTTCCTGCTTTGCATCAGCTTTGAGATATGTGGAAATACTTACAGTGGGTGGTATTGGCTTGCTAAAGACTCTTAATCTCCAAATAGAAGGTTCTGAAGTGTGAAGCCTGAAGATGTTTGTTGCTTGATACTAAACAATGCGGATCAATTGAGATCTGGTGTTTCCAGTTGAGAATCAAATCCTGAAATCTTGCTACAGAGGTAATAAATCCTGTGCAAGATAGTGTGTGCTGTGGCAGGAACGTCTCTGAGAATTAAGCTTTTATTTCCCGGTGTAATAGGTAAGTGAATCTCAGGTAAAATACAAATATATGATAAAGATTTCTTAAAGTATCTTGAATGCACAGATTACATTTGCAAAGGTGTTGTGTTAATAAATGGTGTCTGTGTCCTCAGGAATTTCTTGCTATGTTGTTGCCTCTGTGTATCTTGCACTCAATTTTCATATAAATACGAGGAATTGCTTAGATTCCAGACTTTCTAGGGAAAACCTTGCTCGGAGGCTCTTTGGTGGAAATTGTCTGTAACGGTCTCACTTATGAACCAAAGTATTTTCAATCTTTTAACAAAATGGCTTTGGTAGTTCTGCTATTTTAAATCACAAATACACGGTAAAGCAGCCTTGGTTATCTGGTTGCAAGAAAACCTAGAAAGCATGACTGTTCTTCTGTGTTTCTAGAGCGTGTAAGTTGTCTTCTGAGTCCCCGTTTCTTGATGAGAAGCCACCAAAGACAGTGGTTCCCTTTCTTCTTTCTGCCTTTCTTAAGCAGGAGGGCTGAAGCCTTTTGTGTGAGGCTTAAGAGATTTGATGTAGGATTGGTAGGTGTCGGTCCAATTATTGAAGTTAAAGCTTTTCGTAGCATGCTAGAGTATGCAAAATGCTGTCCTCTGAGAAGATGTGGGTATGGGTTAGTCTAATTTCCTATATAATATGTTGAATGGGTAAAGAGATTAAAGGTGAGTGGATCTCGTGGTTAGCGCTGGATTCAGGCTTGACCCACTGTTTGTGAATCGGACTCTAAATGGCGTGGCTGTGTGCCTCTTCGATATTGGTGTCCACACAAAATGGCATTATGGCCGACTGTGCTAGACCTGTGATCAGGAACCTCTTCTCTCTTGGGTGCTCAGGTGTTGCATGAAAGAGATTTAATTGAAACATCAGAACAAAATGAATAGAACTGTGGCAGCTGGTGGTTTGCATTTTTTTTAAATTATTATTTAAGTGCAGACCTAGCATGTCCTAACCATATTAAATGCTACAGATGTGTAAAATTGCTTTTAAAATACTTAGCATAGCCAAAAAAGTTCATTCAGTTGTTAAAAAATTTACCATATTTTCAGTCAGGTTCACTGAACTGTAAATTAGGAGCTGTTAACTGATTAGAGTATCAATTAATTTCTTTCAGTTTTGTTACTAGTTAGTTGGTGATCTCATAGTAAGCAATTTTATGGATAAAAGCATAGTAAGAACCTTTCAGCAGCTTTACTGAAAATTCCTGTGAGTTAAGTTTGAAGAAATTTATATTCTTTCTGAACTTTTTAGAGTTGTAAGACTCTGATAATTAATGTGGAGCTGACAGTAAAGGAATCTTATGCCTGAAAGCAAGCCTGCAAAGAACATAAGGTGCTCTTGCTGAAGGGTGGAGGATTAAGGTTCCAGTGCTCTCTAGTTAGAAAACAAGATGAAACAAAAAAACAAACACAAACAAAAAACCACCCCCCCAACCTCTTAAAAAGGAATCATCTAAGAAACCCACGTATGCATGGAATGCAAACAGAATGGAAACAAATAGCAAAGAAAATACCCAGACCTTAGGCATAAGATAACTGTAACTATTGCACACTACATGGATGAATGGTCCCCAAATGTTGTTTTCTTAGAGATATATAATATATATAGATTATAGATATTATAGATATTATAGATATTAAAGGCTTTCTCCCCTATCCCCAACAAGTAGTTTAGAGGCATGCTTTGTTTAAAAGTTAAAATTTAACCTGTGACATGTCTGTAAACTCATATGATGGCTTTAAATAGATTTGTTTTCTGGTGTATTCAAAGCATCATCTACTGACTTTTACTGGAAAAAAAGGGCATGTTTTTATTCTTTTTATTTTCTATTAATACTGCAGCTTTTAGAGGGGTGATAATTGAATTCAGCCTTATAGGTCAGCAAAGAGAGTTGTTGGTTTACAGCTGTAGGGTCAGATTTTAATCCCCCTATTGCGCCTTTGTAATCTGAACTCTGGGTTCTTTAGAAGTGCCCGTGGAGTTAAATGAAGGCTGCATACAGCTCACAATAACAGTTACTGGTCTCGTGCAACTGTTCTCTGGGATGTTCAGTCTGGCCTTAAGTTCCCAGCCTGGGTTTCAGAGGTGTTGGCACATACAAACCCACATATTAACTATAAAGTAACTGCAGAGAAAAGTAGACAAATATTTACTCCTTACCCCAACTTTGCATCAAGCTCAGGAAAATTTATATGTTTATTTAATGTGCTTGTCAAAGGCAAAACCACCTTATCATCTTTCAGATGTTTTCTGCAGTGCCTTTGCTAACGGGAATAGCTGGGTCGGAGAGGACAGCACACCCTTAACCTGAGCAAAGCATTCTCTGCTATGTTAGTAAAGGTTTTGATTCTTTGATTCCATCCTGTAGTTAATTTCAGGTAGAGCTATGTTACCGAAAATAAAAGAATATCAGATCAGAATATCTAATTCAGAATGAAAATTCAGCTCCTGCATTGGTCCAAACAGCTTCTGTGAAGTGCTTTGTACCTGTGTCGAGGAGGATTAACATGGTTATTTTCAAAAATATTTCTAGAGGGCTAACAGACCTGAGCTTCTTGCTACGGACTTTAGGCTAGCAATTAACAGTTCTGGGGGCTGCTAAACAGGCTCTGGTCAAAGTCATCGTTCACTTTCAAGAATTCTCTTACAGACGTGTTGAAGGTCATTGCAAATGTTTCTCAAACTGCTGGTGTTCCCTTTCGATAGACCATGGGGAAGGGGAGGGGGCTCTGCTATGGGATTGTGTGTGTTTCACTGTGACAAATGGTGAGTTTTCACAGGGCTTCCCAGGGAGTTCCCTTCTTCAGTCACCACTTACAGTCAGATGTAGTGCTGCCTCCCTGTGCAGCTCCATCCCTGCCACGTCTAGGGCCCTTGGTTACCCATCTGTTTATGGGTGCAAACCTAAATACATAATTTACAAAAAAATGTGACGCGTAATAGTTGCTATATTTCTTGAAACAGATATAAAGTATTACCTGAGTCTTGAACCAGTGGTCTCTTCACTGAAGTTTTTTATAAATGTGATTATCAAGAGATACAACAATGCCATAGCAACAAAATATACCTTATGTTTACGCTATAACTGAATTATTCTTGCTAATTATAGTAAGTATTTTTAGTCGTTGATATATGCAGCCACTAAAACACTGCATTTATCAGCTGAGTGTTTTTTCTCCTTGGCTTTGATGTTGCCAGTGTATATTTAATCTCAATTTATTTCTACTAGTCATTGTTATATAAAACCTAATGCATGGAAACACAATATTTATCCCAGCAGCTGTTAAAAATCTGTGGATATGGATTAATGTCAGCTTTTAAATGTGTAGTGCTTTAGTTAATTCCATCCAAGGACAGATGATATCATCCACTAGGAAGGAATATATTAAAAGCTGTCAGCCAGAAGGTAGTAAAAGTAGGTGATATGTTATAAGGAGGACTAAAAGGTCATTCAAAGAAGAGATATTGCTAATAAGTCAATTAAAATTTTCAAGCTGACATTTTACAAATTTCTGTGTGAGCCCTAAAACGTTTTCAAAGCTAGCAAAATTCACATCCAAGACTGGAAAAACAGGGGTCACGCAGAACCTGCACAGTTCCTTCAGGAAATGAGCAAATTGGGAGCTGGCTGCTAGAGGTCAAGTTACTGAGCAAATCGGGCTTGAGGGGGCCAGTTGGTTAGCCAGGTTAGTGTTGTCTGGGCTATATTTGTAAGTATAATATGTGAGTATTGCTTACGTTATGGGTAAGCAAATATATTTCGATAGAAGCCTTCTGCGTTGTCTTGAGGTCCTTTCCAAGGCTCACCTGCACCATGTGCAAGTAACTATTACGTGACTGGATAAGGATTGTTTATGGATATATTTATTCAGATTACATTTAAATGCGAGAGCAAATTCTTTTACATTTGCTATCCAACAAGTGGGCGGTCGGGTGTTATAATACACATTGTGGCAGTTCATTCAGATGTGCTTTGATACCATCTCTTCATCAGGTTTCAGGGCTCAACCTTAAATGCTGGTGGGGATGCAATCTGTGTCAAGGAACTAAACCCTCACTTCCAGCTTTTGTGGTGTTCTTTTGTCTTTCTGTGTTTGATGAAGTTTAGGTAGAACACAAAAATAAAATGAGGCTTCGTCCTTCTAAAGATGTTGGTATGTTTGACTGCCTCAGTGGAAGAGAAAAATGCTTGAGGACATTTCATTACCAGTCTTAAAGTTAAGAAAATCCAGCATTAAGCCAATTTTTGTTTTATATTCAAAGACAAAGAACGGGAAGTATACTTGATGAAAACACAAAATGCAATTTCTGTTATTTAACGTTGTCTAAATCCCAAAGATGATATTTTTTTCTCAGACCTATTGAACACATTTTGTACAGGAAATACCAAATGGACATTTAGAGTTATAGTTGATTAGGGCCCAGGTTAAAAAAAAAATCGTAGTTTATAACTTGGAGGATACAGAATAATACATTTTTTTTTCCACGCAGATGAAATCGTTTCAGCGCATTTGTTGTCATGAACTCTGTAGCCATGCAGTGAGCAAAGGGCACTGTATTCGTTTGATTTTGAATGCAGGGTCTAAACTATCCACAAAGCATTCTGTCAGCTGGAGCCTTAGGCTTAGGATCTCAGAGACTTGCCTCTTTCCAGCTGAAGTATAGCTTGGGCTGCTTTTGACAAGGTTTTTTTTGTGCCCAGGTAAGTTCAAGTTTGGGTGGTGTGTGGTGAGAGGGGATTTGTTTTGTGTTGGTGTGGTGTGGTTTTTTTTTTTTTTTTTGGTTTTATTATACTTTTCTCATGTGCTATTTAAATGTCTTGACTCTCAACTATTCTTAGGATACCTTTTTCTCAGGAAATCTGAGGCCTGCACTGTCTGCGTCATTTTTGATAGTGTGGAGATGCTGCTTATTGAATTTCAGTGATGAATGGCCAGATCACAGTAGTCAGATTCAATGTCCAAAATAGACATTTTCTTGGTTTGCACACTTTGCCTGATAATTTTTTTACTGTGACCTTCTTACAGAAGGTCTGTTGTCTTGCAGATATTCTCACTTTTTAAAATTCATTGACCTTATTAGCAGAAGATAGGCTGACTGTATCTTTAAATCTGCATATTATTCTATTATCTAGAAAAGATATTTGCATCAGTTTTGCTCTAGACTCGTGGTATAAATTACCTAGCTCAGCAAAAAGAACAGTAGTGAATCAAGCTTCCAGAAAATACATGGAAGGTCTACTGCAGTGTCTTGAAAATCCACCAAGTTTACTTGTGTGTGATTACAAAAGTAAAAGGAAAAAAAAACCTACCCCAAACCCACAGGCATTGTTTAAGTGTTTGATAATAATACACTTTGTCTGATACATAGTATTATTTGAAAGATATGTTTATATGCCTGTGATTCTGTGCATGCACACTCTACGTGCATATCTATAACACAAAAATATTATATCATGTCTGTATCTGCTAATCTAACATGATTAGGTTGGCCCTGCTTGTTTCACTTGACAGGCAGGCAGTGACATCAATCAAAATTTCTGCCATTCATGTTGCTTTTCACGGTGCCAGTGAGAGCCCTGACAGGTTTCTTTAAAGTGGGATAGCAATAACATCAGGATTTTGTTTTTTGCAAGGTGGAGGGATAGTAATTCATGTATATGGATCATTTCTGTATTTAATCTGTGTTCATTTAAGCTTGTGTCTGAATGGCATGATGGTGTATGCCAAGAGATGCCCAGGGGTTCTTGGTAATCTCAAATGTTTTATGTTCTGAACCAAAAGGTGTGTTTTTTGCTTGTAACAAAAACTTGTTACGTGGAAGACCTTTGTGGTTTGGGTGAGGTTTTGTTTGGGTTTTTTGTTTGTTTTGTTTTTAAACAAACAAGATTTGTAAATGTATTTTTTTCCTATGTCACTTTCCATTTTGTTTGAAAAGGAATGGAATATTAAGAAAAGAATGTGTTTAAACTTTATTTTCCAGAAAAGATGTAGTAAAAAAATCAACCTGTATTTTCAACCTATGTTTTCTGTTGTTCCCAATTTTGTATTTACCCTGAAGTTATTGCAAAATAACAAACATGCTATGATTATCAAATCCAGTGAAACCAAAGCAGGAATTAAACTTTTTCAGGTAATTTGTTGTCCTGAAACCATTCCAAATAACCTGACAATGTGGAGCCCAATGTTGCTCGATTATAGGTAGACAAATTTTCTGTCCTTTCCTGGGGCTGCAAATTAGGGTGAAACAAGGAACCCAGATCAGATTAATCTACCAATTAATTACACTGGCACAGTGCATCTCTGGTTTAAGGCTATAGTTTCTATAGGTGAGTTGCACCACAGTTGTTCCCTCGTTTCCAGGGATGGGAGGAGGAAAAAGAAGAAAGAGCAAACTTAAACCTTGTGTGGAAATGCAACCGGAGTCTCTGGTTTCCTGTTGAACTTCTGTTTGCATTATGCTGCCTCTGCTGCTTCTCAGCTCCTGTGGGTTCGAGAGTGAGAGGTGCCCATGCCCTCAGGGAGGTGGTCTCCCATGCGTGTGTGACTGCAGCTCAGCTGGGAGAAAGCTCCTTAGAACCACATCCTTTATTTTAATTATAGACCTGGGGGCAAGGACCTCAGAATTTCTTAAGACTCCAGGGTGCGTTCTGGTGCTACACTGGTTGACAGGTTTGTACGTAGAGCTCGTTGGCTGATTTTCTGTGTGATACTAATTCGGTTAATTTTAATTATCTTTTGAATCCTTCCAGTTTTTTGGTGTTTTTTTCTGGGGGTTTTTTTTGTTGTTTTGTTTTGCTTTTTTTTTTTATTTTAAACTCTATCCTCAGGCAATTATTGCCAATTGGTGCTTCTACTAGAAATCCTTGGTTTTCTCTGGCAAAGCTACTGGTACGTTAAATGTTATGTTGATGGCAAGAAAACCACTTAATGTATTTTACAAGGTTTTTAGATGAGGTGGAAAAGACATTTGTATAGTTTAGTGTATATTATGTACTACATACTATTGTCTCAACTTTTGTCTCAATGTATTGAATTAAAGCAGTTATATCAGAAATCATGGACAACATAGTTGGCACCAAGCTATGTAATAGATATCTTCTGATGGATAGCAATGCATTGTGACTTTAACAAGCATTTTGATTCAGCGAATTGATGAGCTAAGAATTGTTTTCTGATGATGATGCCCTTGATGGAGAGTTACTTCTGCCTTAAGTTCTAGAGCCAGTTTGGGTTTTCAGTTGGGAAACGTTTTCTGTCCTCTCTGACTTAATCCAAAATGCTACTTAAAAAAACATGTAGTCTTTATCAGTGGTGGTTTTTTCTTTTTGTGTGTGAGTGTGTGCTGTGCCCAGGGGACACATTTTTTGAGAGAAGGCAGAAGCTAAAGCAGAGTTTACTTCAGATACTTCTTTGCTGAAGCTTGCACATGTAGTGTATAAACACTGACAGTTCTGTGACTGAGATGCCTACTTTTTAAGTGCCTCTTGTGCAGTGCCGAATGGGAATACCCTCTACTATGTATGAGATGAATGAGGCACTTCAGAGTGGGATCCAAAACAGCTGGCAAACTGAGAAGTGCATGATTGTAAAGCTAGTTCACATTAGAACTAATCAAAATAAGGTGCTGCAGATGGGTATGTTCTATATGCAACTGTCATTTAGTCAAAATCTCTCCACCTGTGTTCTTTATTTAGCAACCAACCCAACAACTGAGGAATGCTCTTGTCATGTAAAAGGCTGTAATGAATGATAGAAATAATGCTTTGAGGCTTTGTGCTTCCTCTGCCCTCAGGTGAATGCTTTTCACTTTTCCTCATTCCCTTCCTTCCACTGTTGTTGTGGTGCAGTGTGTGGGGTAATTAATCCCCACCATCTCTCTTCCTCTTCCTCCTCGGGGCAGTGAGAGTATTGGGAAAGGAGAAATGGACAGTGACCCACAGTCCTAGGAGATGCCGTGCCAGCTAGTGTACTCTCTAGAAGGACAGGCCAGGTAGTCTGGGATGGTGCTGGTCACTTCCAGTCGAGTAATATTGGTGCACTGTGGCAACTCTCCTGAATTTATTTTTTTCTAAGAATTGCTTGATAAAGAGTAGCTTATGGCCCTTATAAATAAATTCTTTGTTTGGGTAGGACTCTTGCTTCTGCTTAGCAGGGGTGAAAATGCTGTTTCTCTACGTAGTGTTTCACTACGTGAGTGTTTCACGTATATGAGCAATATGAATTGTCTGGACAGACTCTACTAGATCATTTTCTGGAGGTCATGACAGAAAGTAGACTAGAAGTCTATGGAGGTATAATCCCAAAATAATTTTGAAGAGCACTTAAGAAAATTTTGGCCTCAGAAATATATGTTTGGGGGAAATGTGAAAAAATTATTGGAAGTTGCTTTTTGGGGAAGGTTTGCAAGAAATTAATTTAAAAGAAAATATTGGGGAAATTAACGATTTAACCATTTAACACTCATTGAGCTCCATGATGGGGAAAGGGTAGACAGGATGGCTGCAAAGTGTTGATTTTATTTGTAAAATTGTTGTTAAGAATAGCTAACCTTACCTGTATTTCATGGGTAAGAGACTTTTTTTTTTTCTTTTCAGTCAAGAATTATGAGATGTCAGTAGGATGTTTGTATATTATTCGTGTTAAAGTAGTGCATGTTTATCATGACTTGCTTTGCGGTACTTGATTTAAAAGCTCCATGTAATTCTGTTTCTTATCTTAACTGTGTAAGTTGAAGCCCGAAATGCAGATGTGAATTGACACAGGAAAATTGCAAGATTCTTGTCATGCATGGAGTGATTTTCCCAAATTTAAACACAGAATCAATAATATAATGGTACCTAATGGTCTGCATTTTTGGCCTTCTGCATCAATCAGTAATTGTTTTCCAAATAACATATCATTTCTGTAAATCAATGCATGTCTTAGTTATTGACATGGTGTTGACATTTACATGTAAAATAAGAAAAAATTAAAATCTGTCTCGACAAAAACCAATTTGATCCCTCTTAAATCAAGCAATGTTTGGGATGGATGAAATGATGCAAACAATTTGCTGGGGATGACTTAAAAGCTGTCCTCCAGACTGGTTTGCCTATTCTGGTGTGCTACCTTTTTGCATGTTTTGAGATGTTGAATCAATCCAGTTCTTAGAATGACGGAAAGATAATTTATTTACAAGTAAACTTAATAGCAGTTAAGTGTGCTTTGAGTGTTGTAATGATTTCTCTGATTCATACCTTGGTTATGTCATGGTCTTGCAAAACCACTGAAAAATGTCCTGTTTCACCACACACAAAACTTCTCCATTGTTTTCATTTTTTTTTTCCTCTCCCTCTTTTTGCCCTTAATAGAACCATAAATAAGGCTGACTACTCTGGATTCTATTACTATGTAAAAGCTATTTTAAAACATCTAACCATCTGCTTAATGGCTGGTAATACGTTTCTAATGGTCACTCTTGATAAGATACTTTCAATTTGCTACAGTAATAGTAATCAAACAGGCAAGCACATTCTACAGTGATGTGGCTGAGGTTGTTTACCACTTACCTATCAGCACAAGGGTTGTTACAGTCTTTCATAGGAAAAAAATGGCAGCTTTGGAAGTTTTCTGTTTAAACAGTGTATTTTTTGGATGAGAAATATGGATCGGGAACATGAGCTGAATCAAGTGTTATACAAATGGATAGTTTTCAGTATTTACGTGTCCAGGTGTCATGGCTACTGTGGTTGTAACAGGTCAGTTTAATTAATAATTGCGTTTTTCCTTTTTTTTTTTCCTGGGTGATATGTACTGAATTGCTGACATCTAGGGCCTTGCATTCTTTTGTGTGATCCTGGCAGCTGGTGACGGCTCTGCAAATTATGAGTTTCTGGGCTTAAAACAGACTAAATTGCAGACAAAACAAGCTATCAGCTGAGTAAATACTGCACCTCTGTTTGGCTTCAGTGAGAAGAAGGAGATTAGCGTGAGTACTTAGTGTTCATAATTACTAGTAAGAGGCAAATAGTAGGCTCAGGCTGACTGGAGATTGTTCCATTATATCCAATTAACACCCACTTGATTATTGTTAATTACTTGTGTTGGATGACAGAGGAGTAAAGATGTCATACTTCAAACATACAAATACCATCTGGGTCATCAGTATGCTGACACTGATAATATTGTGCTCAGTCTCAGATGCTACTAGGTATTTTCTCGGTATGTTTTTTTTTAGACTCTGCTGCTTTTATCACTTCTTAAAATTCTCCTTAAATACACCACCTAAATAAAGAAATTTTTTTTTGAAAGAAGGAAAAGGAAAAAAGCTCTATTTTTTTTTCTATTGAGTTCTTCAGGATAAAAAAGATCTCTCAATGCAAGATTTCTGTTGACAACAATTTTTTTTGTAACAGCCGTTTTGTGAGGTAGCCGGCTGAGGTTGAGACTCAGAATACATGGTGGCTGTGTGTAGAATGTAACGTGTTTGTTAATCCACAGCCAGAGTTAGGTTTTTCAGATGTAGTGTGTTGGGATACCCAACTTCCTTAGACCTGTTCAAACCCTGAAAAGTTCAAATATAGTGATGTACATAAATGTTATTGTCACTTTTCTTGGTTACTGGTGATGCATTGTGATAAGTGATTGAAACGAATATCATAAAAAGGTGAGTTCCCCAAGTGCAATGAGTTAATGAAGACCTTTCTCATTTTACGTTGTAATATATATTTAAACAGTAAAGGAACAGGCATTAGAAAGTCTATTGAAATAAGGAATTCCTAAGTATATTTAAAGATTTAAATAGGGAATTGAATATCTTGACTAGTCATTTGGAATCTATAATGTTAAAATAGTCTCCTTTTAAAGGGCATTCAGAGCATTAAAAAATCACCCTCCAAATACTGTAAATATATATATTTTATAATGAACAGATATCAGTGAAATGGAATATTGTCATAGCATAATAGGTTCCGGCTGATGAATGCTGAAGCAGAGCTAAAATGCTCAATTTTAAGGTATGAGACATTGATCCTGTGACAATCTTGTATTACAATTTATTTTTATTTCTCATATGCCACCTGGCCAACATGGATACCATCATCTCGTCTGAATGGGACACTTAAAATCATAGCATGTAGACAACCATACTTAGCTAAAAGCTTCATGTTATGTTGTGTTGCTCCAAGAGGAATGGTCGTCAGACTCTCTTCTTTTGCAAAATAATTTCTGCCACTCAGGATGAAGAAATGAGTTATCTTGGGGCAGCGAAGTGATGGAGAAGGATTCAGCATCCTAATAAGCAGCATTTAAAGATATGCTATCCAGTTTTATAACATAGCAAAGAAAGAGAGAGGACAGCACATGTTTGTATTTGTTTGTCCTTAGCTGTGATGTTCCTTTTGTGAACTTTTCCTTTGGTTTTGTTTTAGTCTTTTTTGCATATCAAGTGACAGTCGTTCCTCTGCTTTAAGTATATGACAGCTGGACACATCTCACTGCTAGGTTTTCCTTACTTGAAACTGTTTGACTCAAAAATCTTTAATGGCACTTGTGTTTTCTGTTTGTACACCGCCCAGCTCGTGACCCTTAGTTCTGCTGGTTTCTAATTGGATTTACACATGCTAACCTGATGCTGGTTTCAGAGCTTGTATAGGACCGAACTATGTTTTTCTGTATTCCTGCAATAAGTAGACTGAATTTTCAGGGAAGAAAGGTAATGTCAAAACCTCCTGAAATTCACTGTTTTTTAGCAGAACAAAGCATGATGAATTAGGTAGTTCCCCCTGTTATTTTCAAGTGTTCTTTATGGGAGTGCTTAGGAAGTTTTACTTGATTTAACTTAGACATAAGTAATTCTCAACTCAGAGCAATGGTTTAGAACTTGACTGAATGTCCTTTTTGTGAAGTAATTATCCTGATTTCCTTGCTAAATGTTATTTTATGCATTACGTTTAATAGCCTTTTTTTCTTCGGTATGGTAGAATAGTGATAGCATTTTCTCTCATCTAGGGACAGAATATATCCTCTGTTTGGTTCAGTCACAGCTCAGCATTCAGGCATTAGAGCAGTGTGGTTCGGGGTTTTTTTTCCTGTATGTCTTCAGAAGTGATCTATTAGAACAAACTGTGCGTAAGCTTTTTAACTTGGTGGGGTTTTTTTTTTTGCATCCATGTCTTCTAGATACTTCATCTAGGTGGCAAGATGCGCTGTGTTCTTGTGTCTCTTTGGATGATGTTGTATACATTGCCTGTATGAGGATATTAGGGACTCTGTAAATAGCTAAAGTAATTTCTATGCAATACTAGTTTTGCAGTATTTGAAAATCGTGTCCATCTAGGATGCTTTTCTGGAGGCACACTGTGTATCTTTGCACGCATGAATGTATAGGTAAGAAGTACTGTTCAATTTTTTGTCACAAATTCAGGTGTGTTTTGGTTGCAATACCACATATGTCATTTTAGTAGTGCAGCATTCTTTCAGGATCCTGATTTCCTGTAATGAAGAGCATCCCATGCTTCCTTGACGTTTAACTTTCCTGATAGGTTTTTGATGGAGATCTGGAAACTCAGTGGTACAATAACAGATATTGTTCCCATCTTAATCTTGTACTAGCAGTCGTTCCCCTGGCTCAAATACACACTGATTACTTAAGAAAACAGTCAATCAATGGGTGAGAAGATATTCTGATGCCCTGCCTGTTTAGTGCTATTTTGGTTATGAGACAAAGCTGAAAGCTAAGATAATTATGCTTAATTGTGTATTTTAAGGTATGGAAAATCTATGAACCTTAGCCTATTAAACTGCCACTGAGAGATGAGCTTGCTCTCTTCACTGTTGTGCTGAGAGGAGCCCTGGCACAACAGGCTATCAGCCTATATTGTGTATTTTGTAATAGTGTGTAATGTACAAAATTGTCAGGTTTCTTAATACCCGGCCATACTTCATTGGTGTCCAGATTCCAGACTGCGTAATTTTTTGGAAAATCTTTCCATAAGTTGCTTGGTGTGCTGAGTCACAAACAAGGATGTTACAGCATGGACTCTGTCTTCTGATAGGTCTCTGAATGGATTTGCTTTGTGTTATGTGTTTCCTTCTGCAGTCTTCTAAGATACGAATACAGTTTTAATGCTGCTTTCCTCTCTCCCTCAATTGTTTTTATGAGAAAAAAAAATTAAAGAAAAAGCAAAGTTCGAGTTCTGTGACAGGTTAACATGTCTTATAAATGCTAGGAATTAAAGCTTTGCAGTAGAAAAATTGAAATGTATTCAGCCTGTAGCAAATTGAGCAGTATTACAGTAAACGTAAGGAAATTCTTATCGTGATTAATACTGTATTGAGACTGAGAGGTGGATTCTGCCAGGAAGTTGAAAGAACTTGTAAGCAGAATGTGTCTTATCTTATGGAGGAGGATCTAAAGTATATTTTATCTTTACAGTGAATGTGTTCTATGCATGGGAAATCAATTATTTTTTTAATAGCGCCATACATGAACACGTTTTATACTCTTATATCGCCTGCTGAGGAGACAGTATGGCAGCAATCATGAAGGCGAAGGATAGCTGTGGGGTTCTGTAGCCCTGTCCGCTTCATGGGACATGGCACCAACAGTCAGCACGTTTCTATGACTCTGCTTTACTCCCATATGTTGGAATCCTTTTATAATTTAAAAAATGTTGGTTTTGAGCCTTTTTTCTCCAACCCCACACAGTGGAGGAAAGACCTTATAGTGATGGTCTCCAAAACGGAAATCTCTGTCTTTTGCCCGACTGATGCTTAAAGTCATGTCAGACATTAAAATCTAAGGCAAATTAGGGCACTTGATGGATTTAAAGACACCTCCAGGCAGCTGGGCTATATATAAAGATGGGTGAGGTGCAGAAAATCTCTTCCCTCCTGCCTTTTGTTTATATTTGTTGGATGCAAGAGTAGTTTACTCATCTTCATTATCTGAAACTTGGAAATTAGAAATAACAATTTTCTTTATAAAGTAAATATCCTTGCTTTCACTTTAGTACTTTCTAAGCCTTCTGAATCACTGTGTGTTTAGAAGAATAAGGATATTGCATATAACGTTACTAAAAAAATTTATAAGCCTGCCTCACTGTTGAGGTGTTAAAGCATCCTAATGATGCATCAATTTCACAAAACTTTTTCATATGTTTTTTAAGGCTAGCTGAAAGGATGACCTCTGGACTAAGGAAAAAAACCAACCAAGTCACAACTTCCTGCTCCTTATTCACCTTTTCCCTTCCTCCATAGCATTTGAGATTAGTATGCTATAAAGGTTTGCCGATTTTGACAATTTCTGACATTTACAGTTTTGCCAAGGAGTCTGAGTTTGAGCCTTTGTTTTTTGCAGTCCCCAGCAATTCAAACTGGGATCTTTATTAAGAAGACTGTGTGTGTTCCTTTGCATTTGTTTTAATGCAACTATAGAGATGTAGGATTTATATTACTAATAAAGAACCCATAAATGTACATTCAGAGCATCTGTATGATTGTACATGGTGCCTAGAGAGAAGGTCGTTGATATGACATAGATGATACATTATATGTGATTATTGTTGCAGGCCAATAGTGCTGTATGCACATAGGACATTTTTTTTTACATTAAAGTCCCTTTCAGGTCCTTAAGCTGAATGATTTAACTAGAAAGCCTTTCTCCTCTCTGTCCCCCCAAAAAGCCCTTACTCATTTGTTAATACTATAAATAGTTTTCAAAAGCTGAGCCTTCCTGTTTTTATTTGCGTTGCATTCCTTTGCTTGCCGTACTAGAGTCACAAGACTCGGAACAATTGACCTGGGAGCATCCATGTAGTGATTTGCAGATAAGCATGATCTTGAGTGTGGTTGGGGGAGGAAGGTGCCTGCCCTTGAACATTGACTGGAAGCGTCTTACCTGGGCAGGCAGCAGGGTGGAGGTGTGGGGCTGAGGAGCCCTCTCAGCAGGCAAGGCTTATTAGCTCAAGCTCTAACGCTGATGTGGCCAAATGCTGAGGGAGCAGGGCGAGTTTATGATGTTAAGAACTGTGGGCAGAGAGGAAGCTTCTCTCCCTCTCTGAAAATGCCTAGTTGCACCAGTAGAGACAGGACCTGAAAAAACTCTCCTTATTTCTTTATGTCTGTATTTAACGATCAGGACAACGTGGTGTAATTGAATTGTGTATTGTTAGTAGAACATCCTGAGCATAGCTCCAAAGCATCTGATGTAGATGGATTTATTACCAATCTTTTGGTTTTTTTTTTGTGTGGTTTTTTTTTTTTTTTAAGTTAAGCAAAAACTTTTTAAAACTTTATCAAAAAGTTCTTGTTTGTATATATCCATTACTGCATGCATGACTTCAGTTTATTTTCAGCAATCCTTAAATTAGGACTTAATCATTTGGGGGAAGACGTCATGGGTTTAACATTGTCACATCTTTCATTGTTATTGCTTCTTTCTTAAATAATATAATTTGTGACAAATGTGAACATTAATTACGGTTAACAAAGCAATGTAACATGAAGTGTTCATATTTTAAAAAACATCCAATCAGTGAGATTACATCTTACACAGAGCTTTAAGTCAAAGTTCAAAAGTCAGAAATCAAATACCATCAGTTATCAAATTATGTTAATGGTTCTAATGAAAGCTTCTGGTATTTTGCTCAACACTGTGTTGCTATTATGGTAACTAATAGGACAAGAAAAGCTGATGGCTATGAAAAAATTAAAACTGACTGCTAGTTTCTTTTTTCTTTTTCTTTTTTTTTTTTTTAAAAAAAAAAAAAAAAAAACCACATTTGACGATCTGTTTAGTCACCCAGAGTTTCCATGTGGTACACTCAGCTTTTTCATCAGGCATAAAAAGGGTATAAACTCTGTCTTATAACTATTTTAGTGCACTAGCATTCCCCCACCTTAAAAACCACTTCCAAATAATAAGTTTGAGTTGCACAGTGACAAAGCGAAGAAAATTAAAGGTTGACTTTTGTCACAAATCTTTACATGAAGCTCTGCAGCATATATGAGATACATTGGCCTGAAATGTCTCTATTGTTTACAGAGCTGACAAAGAAATAATTGATCGCAATATAAATTTTACTTTGAAATTACACCATTTGTAAGTTATAACTGCAGGGAGCCAACACAAGTAGCTTGCAGGACTGTGATGGGAAGCCCACTCACTAAGCACAACAAAATCCACATCTGAACCAATGAATTTATAACTTTTATATATAATTTTTTTTTACAATGGAGCAGATCCAAACCTGCACGTATTGAAGACAGGATATGAAGGGTAGATGCTTTATGTATTTGAGTTTAATTGTTTTAAATACTTGCTAACATTAATGAATTGCTGGGACATCACACCTTTGGTTGTTGTCCATGAGCAATAATATTGGACCTATGGAAATTCCTATTTCGAGTCGAGTCAGTGTTAGGGAGTGTCGTGCTGGTTGAAGTCATTGAGCAGACATTTCCATATCTCACTGTCATTGTGGTCTGGCACTACTTAAAACTGTCAAGAAAAACAAACACAGAAAGAGACCCAGTATTTGAAACGTTGAGAAAATGTCTGCATCTTGACCGGTGGTTTCCCATTATAGACAACTTTTATTCAATAAGCCCAAACAGAATTGAAATTTCACTTTTCAAAACTATTCCTGTAATTTCTTTGTTGCTGTGTTAACGAGCGACCATGCAAGCAAATAAAAAAAATGTAATTATTAAGACATATTTGAAAAGTGGAGTAAATCTTACCTGCAGTAGTTAGACTCAAAACTTCTGTAAGTCCTGGTAGTGTAGCTGATGGAGCTTGACTCTGAAAAGAGCGTGGGCAACAGATGTAGCAGCCAACAATCTAGGCTCTGGCTAGTAGGCCAGTTCAATTCTTTAGGTACTTTTACTAGCTTTGATTTTATAGAAGAGGCGAAATAATGTCCAGATACCAACACCTAATTGATGTTATAAATGAAGAGAATAAAATATTTAGTTTACTTAGAGTCAAAACTACGTACAAAAGATCACAGAGTAATTTAGCAAGGGGAAGTTTGTTACTGCCCTGCTAGATGGTCATAGAGGCAATTGTTATCAGCGTGGTGTTTGCTTGGATAAATCAAGCATGGATGATGTCAATGTTTGGGACTTGAAATTGTTGAGGGGCAGATTTATTTTGCTGTGTGTCGACTTGAGGGGTTGAATGCTGCAGTACGGAAATTCAAATAATTCTGAACCTGTTGTACATTAATATGGTTCAATATTAGCTGAAACTTTCCAAAGTTTATCTAAAGATATCCGAAGGAATAACTTTATTAAAATAGGACTCCCTCTTCGTTTTTTTGATAGCTTTGAAGGATTGAGTCTTAATTTCCTTTGCTAAAATTATTTCATAATGTTTTTTGAAGGAAATTATAGCATTCCTTTAAAGATCCGTAAGTGTCTTGACAAACTTGCACATTTTAATTCACACACTTTAATTACTGATGGGACTTTGAGCATTGGCAGTGTGTTAGTAGTTAACAGATACTAGATTAAAGAAGAGATGTAAGATCTTTTACTTTTAGAAAGCTCAAAATCTGAAGTTATAATCCAAAATATTATAGAAATATTCAAAGTACTGTAGACAGATAACAATTATTAAAACTGACAAATTTTGAGAAGCAATAAGTTAGCTGGGCTCAGATTTGAAGACACTTGCATATAAACATTGTAAGAGAATTTCTGAGTCTGAGAAATATATTGAAGGCAATGAAAGAAGAGAGCATTCCTGATGACGTTAAGGATTTTTCACAGGTGACAATGAGATTGGCAATTATGTGCGTTGGTCAGCAACAATGTGGAATTTGGCATGAGTGGGGGGAAGTACACAGAAGGTAGCCCAGGTAAACTAACCACCTTCTGAGGATTTCAGAGCTTCCTTGTAAGTATCATATTTTTTTCAAATTATACATATGCCTAATCATGCTCAGTCGCCAAATTCTGAAATTGGTGGCCACTAGGGTGTGAATTTCTTTTGTTCTTGGAAGCAACCCATCAGTCTATGTGTAGGGCTGCAGGGGATGCCAAGAAAAGCCCCTCAAATGTCGAGCAATCCCTATTTTTACTTATTAGGAATATCTGGACAGCCCTTTGCAAAAAGTAGATTGCAGGGATTTCCTTTTGGGTATAGAAGTTTCTCTGCATCTTGTGCTATACCCCTGGATAATGCTGATGGAGTTGCAGTTATTGAATACAGAAAACAACCCTTTGCCCGCTCCATATGCAAGCATGGTGAAAGGGCAGAGTGCTATTTTGATACCTGTCTTCTCCAGGATTTTTTTTAATTAGATGTGGTAAATATTTTAAAAATAGATACAGGAGGAGCCCATTGGAAAAAGGGGGAGAGAAAGACAGTAGATTTTTGTGGTGGTTTTTTTTTTTTTTTGGTTGGTTTTTATTTTTTTGTTATACTGGCAGTAGGTCAGTTATCTTGGACTCCTTTCTCCCCCCCAGCTCCCTGACAGACAGAGGTCCTTTTGAGTTTAGAAGCATAGGAATCCTCTTTTAATAATGTTGAACCTGGAAGCTAAAGTAAGTGTGATTCCTGAAAAAGTGATCAGTATGGAAAAATCTATATACGGAAACTTTTGAGCATGTGCAATGCACAGGTGTGAGACACTGTGAGAGGTTTGGATCTCTCTCTGATGATGACCTGACCATAAATTCCCTTGTTGCGGTCCAGAGTGATATTCTTGTAATGGTTGATCAGTGCAGATGGCAAAAGCTGCAGGAAGTTAACCGGAGCCTTAAAGTTAACGCCTAATGTTCGCTGTATACAAAGGGAGTGGGACAAAGACTGTCTGCAAGAGGAGACAGAAGTAGCACCTTCTCATTTCAAAAAGTCATGAAAATAATAGCTGAAGACATTAATGTGGGAGCATGTGAGTAGCAGTAGGGTCACTGAAACCTCTGCCTACCTTTCTGAAACTCAGTATTAAAATAAACATGAGACCAGTTCTGATATGAGCGCTTAAACTTTAACACCGAGTGTGCAATACGCTGTGCTTTGCTATGAGCACAGTGTAAGCAAAGCTGTATTCTTAAACCTTTGTTGGCTGCACTGGTTGGTTTGGGGTTTTGTCTGTTAAAAACCCATTGCTAAAGTGCAGTCCAAAACTGTAAGGGAATCTTTGAGGGCATTAAACACTTTTTGTTTCTAATGGATTTAATACATGTAGGGAGATGCGTGCACATCTTGGTACAAAGATGCACCAAATTTATTTCACCCACTATTTACTCAAACAGAAACTGATAAATAATACTTTCACATTTTTGTTGTGTTTTATTTCTGCCACACCAGGGGCTCAAAAAATGAATGTGTCAGTAAAGGATTTGACAGTGTGTTACGACAGTCATCAATCCAGCAAGCCCTGTAGCCATAAATAAGCTTCATACAGTGCCACACTAAAGAGGACAGTTTTTCTTCTGCAGGACATTGAAAATGTCACGGCAAGGGAATTGTTTGTCCCTGTCGCCACGACAACGCCACCAGCACTTATCATTAACTTTCACACCAAGATTTTAATCAGTGGTCTTTGTGGCATAAGACTGAGTCAACATCAGCCCAAATTTTCAAAGCCGTTATTCTAATTATGACGAGAAGCTATAGATTGATGAGCTTAGTTTTCTGCAAGGACTGGTGGCAGTTAATTCCTGTGACCTGTGTGCCTCCAGTAGTCTCTTTTCGAGATGGAGTCTTGAAAGTTCGATTATTAGTGACAGGTTGTAAGTGAGAAGAAGCTTATCTCTCCAGAGAGTGTTGATAACTTGAGACAAGGTTTAACTAGGAAGTAGTGCGACAGTAGGTGGGGGGTGGTGGTGGGGAAACCAGGGAAAAAAAAAAAAGGAAGAGGTGGGGAAAGCACCTTCTCTATCTCTGGCAAGCACACTGTAATGAGAAAATACAGCCAGCCACAATTTCACAAGTTGTAAATTCTGGTAGCCTTCAGTTGTAAATTCTGGTGGAGCCTGTTTCACTCAGCTATCTGATAATGTGTGAAAATATTTGTCCTGCTGCTTCTCCTGCATGAACACATACAGTGCTTTTCAGCAAAAGCATTAAACATTCAGAGTCTCGGTATATGCTGTTCCATCAGGTTGGTAAGTCCCTGAAAAATAAGAAGAAATATGACATTTCCTTATGTAAAAGGGAAAAAGAAAAAATGGAAGTACTTACTGCCTCATTTTCATGTGTATTGAGACTGGCCAAACCAGTATTATCATTGCTGTTAATATTATTTATGTGCAAACAGTGTGCTCAGAGCTGTACGAGTCAAACAAGACAACGTGTCCTTGCTCTGAGGGGCTTGTAATCCAAGTAGACAGACAATGCAAAATGCACTAGGAAAACCCAGAGGAGAATTATGTCTGAGTTTTTCATTTATTTGTTCTTGGTGATGTGTAGGCAATGTTATTTTTGCTGACTAGAATCTGGGTGTGTGGAAGGAGTGGTGTCGGAGGGGTGAGGGCTCTGCATGTGGACTGAATGGGGAAGGGTGGGAGAAAAAACATGCGAACAGGCTGCAGGATTTGTTAGTGGAGGAGAAAAAAATTGTTGGGTGAGTTAAGCATCAGTATGGTTTCCGAGAGAATAAATGGGGAGATGGAGAGGCAGAGTAGTTATTGAGGATCATACAGTTGGGCAGTGGCAGAGGTGCAATGGTATCTCAGTATTTAGGGAGCTCTAACCAGAGGTGGATACTACTCTACTGATTAGTTGCCTTTTTGTCTCTGATTTCTGTTAGAGATTAAGTAACTCATGGAGCTGTACTGCCTAGGTAGAGAACTAATTCTGGGAGATCCCTGGCTCCCTGCTATTTCATGTTATTTGCTTTGCATTTCTCAAAGCACTTTGGGGAAATGGATGTTCAGAAATGAAATCCTGCTGAGCTGTATGAGAGGGGTTTTCTTTCAAGTGGTCTGGTAACACTTGAGCTGCTTTTAGGATCTCCAGGTCTCATGTAATCAGTAAGGCTGTGGCAGATACGTTCATTCTTAAGCTGGTTCAGAAAATCAGGAGCATAGCCAGGTGCTGTAACGTCTGGGAGTGCAGACAGAACAGTAGAGAAAAATAAAAGAATAGGGCTATATAGGTGGCTTGAGGGAAAACAAGGACTGGAAGAAGCACCAAACATGTTTACCATAATTAATCGTAGTAATGGAAATTGTCTGTTTGTATCCCTGATTCTGCTGCTCATTAAATCCAAGATGTCAATTTTAAGGGCTGAGTGCTGTAAATATCAGAGAATCACAGAATGGTTTGGGTTGGAAGGGACCTCAAAGACCACCCAGTCCCACTCCCTTCCCCGGGCAGGGCCCCCTCCCCCCACCCCAGGCTGCTCCCAGCCCCATCCAGCCTGGCCTTGAGCACTGCCAGGGATGGGGCACCCACAGCTGCTCTGGGCAGCCTGGGCCAGCGCCTCGCTGCTCTTGGAGTGAAGAATTTCTTCCTCATCTGTAGTCTACATCTACCCTCTTTCAGTTTAAAGCCATTATCCCATTGTCCTTTCGCTACATGCCCTTGTAAGATGATCCTTTCCAGCTTTCTTGTAGCCCCCTTTAGGTACTGCATAGGCTGTAAGGTCTCCCTGGAGCCTTTACTTCTCCAGGCTGAACTCATTTGCTATGGGAATTAATAAACTGCCTCAACTGAATTCCTAAAGCTGTTTCCTTGTGGAAAAACCTTTCACTTTCTTTTAGTTTCCTCCTTTTCTCCCGAGTTGTTTCATTGCTGTGGTCAGCAAGCTAATGGAAAAAGATGCCAGGACTTGACAACGTAGGTTGGCTTGAAGGTTCGGCAAATCGTGTCATGAAGACTGTTAATTTTAATAAGGAATTTGAAGACTCCATCTGTTTTTGAAGGATTAATAGTGTTAGCAAACTGAAATAAATCCAGTTTTAAAAACCTTGAGTATAGAATTCATTTTCCAATCTGTTGTATGGCCTATCTTGAGCTCTCAATTAGACTTTTGGCTAAAAGAGTTCCAATTTTTACTGTGGCCAGGTAGATAGAAGTCGTGGTCGGAGCGTGACCACATTTTCCGTGTGAGTGCCATCTAGTTGTGCATAGGCTTTCCTGGCTGGGGGCTTGCCTGCACTAGGGCAGAGTCTTGCCAGTTGTGCTGGCATAATTCTGCTGGCAGAGCTTCCTAGGGGAGAGCAAGGTATTCCAGAAGGAGAGGTGTTTTCATCTACTTTTGTTGAACCTCCTTGAACAAGTGCACTGTTATGCCGTCCTGACCGTATATACCATGGATTTTGCTGGTGCTGCTGTCATGGTATTTTTTTCCCTCCCACTCTTCCAGCTGAGTTAGCTGTGCTAGCAAAACTTTGTGGCTGCTTACAGCCGTGAAGCTGTTTCTGTCTCCAAGTTTCAGATTCACAGCTGTAAGACTCAATTTTTACAGTGATTTCAATTTTTTCCTATTTAGAAATGGGTAGAAACTGGATTAATAATGTGATGAAACAATGAAAAAATATAACACGGGCATATGACTATTAGGAGGTGAGGAGGGAATCCCTTTCTGGAGGTGCTCTGTACATACTGGCCCTAAGCAAACGGAGATGATCATAAATGAAGGAATATATAATTAAGGTGAAACTAGGTAATGAATAAGATATTCTTTCAGGAAGTAGAGTGTTTTGTATAGTGGCAGCTATAGTCCACAGTGACAGTAAGATTAACAAACTGTGTAATTGGAGCGTTGCAAAGTTAAACCTATGAATTAGTTCAAAAACTATTGCTGCTTTTGCAGAAACCGAACCCTGATTTCAAATTACCATGCCAACAATGCTGCAGCTCAGTTCTCTCCTAACTGCTTGCAGTATTCAAAGGATGGGTTTGAAACTAAGTACATATTGCAGCAGCAGTGGATTGCTGCACTGCTGTAAGATTTTGGCTCCCAGTTTTGATTTATTGGAAGTTAGTGTAACCAACATAGCTATTCAGCAGTTTTTGGTTTTTTTGCCCTTTTTTTGTGTGTGTTTTTTTCTTTTTTTTTCTTAAAATTAAAAAAAAGCGCCTGTCTGTCCTTGTTAATTAGAAGTGTACATATTGGGAAATTAACTATGAAATACTAAAAATGATAAATTATTTCTTATTTAAAAGTATAAATTAAAGGTTTAGTGTATATAAAATTTGTCATGTTTAATTGCAAGTTCAATTAAAATTCAGGATAATGATGATTTATACAGGTTTCTGTGTAATTTGATATTCATTAGCTTAGCCAGACACATGCTGATATTAGCTCGTTAATTATGTTTCCTTTTGTTGAAAGCAGCCTTGTGAAAGCAATCTGCTCAAAGTTTTTTAAACTCATTCTGCTAAATGAATATTTGGCAGCTGTTCATGTTATTGAGATGGTCACTGTGGCTTCACTTCACTCAAATAGCATCAATCATACCCACTGAATGACAAACAAGGGTTTCTCGTTACAAACCCATTTATGAAGGTTATGGTTGACATTAAAGAGCTATTGCATGGCAGCATGATATTGCTTTACAGTAATGTTAGAGTGTAACTACAGCTAGAACATGCTTCTCCCACACAACCAAAACAAATGTGGTTAAATGAGGGGAGAGGGGAAAAAAAACAGTTTTGGATGCAAGTAAGGTAACCAGCGTATGAAGTGCTGAGGTGCTTTCACATCTCTGGAATGTGGAGGGCAACACTGTAAAAGTTGAGACATCCGTGTATGAAAAGCAACGTGTGTAGCCTTCTGGGGTGTTAGCTCCGTGCTCTTCAGGTGATCTTAACACTCTCTTCTAAGTGGAACTGACCTGAATAATTTTAGAGATAGATGTCATGAAGTAGTTCCCAGAGAGAACTGCCTCCTGGCTGGGGAGGGAGCTGTCCTTTGGGAGAAACCAGCCCTGCTCTGGAGGCCTCTAGCCTTTGCATTAAGTAATTTTGCAGAATTGTTAGGGCTGTGGGGGATTGAGCAGCTTAACATTTCAGGATCACTAGAGATTTTTATCTGAAAATATTTGAGGTAAATGCATTTACTGTTTAATGAAAAGACAAGTATAGCTTTGAAGGATTGATGGCATGAAGTGTAATCCTTTTGTTTCTACTAAAAAGAAAATGCAACAAATGTACTGAGGGCTATGGCACTCAACAGGAGTTATCGTTTCCCTTAGTGTTTGCTACAGCAGTGTATGCGTGCCTTTCCCTTGGAGCGCTGCCGAGCCTCTGTCCTTCTCAACCAGCAGTCAGCAGGGTTGTGGACCTGTTCAGATTCTGTTTCTCAGATCTGAGGAGGAGGTCTTTCTTCTGGAGATCCTGAGTCAGTTTTGTCTGCTGAAGAGGGATAAACTCATGGACCTTCAGGGGGAGAAGAGGTGCTGGACTAACTGTCATCCACGGGAATGGATGTTGAGACTTGGGATCAGGGCGGTGGACTAGGAAGGACTCCCTTTTTCTGTGTTCCTTTCAGAACCTGCTCTTGTGATGTGCTCTTCCTTTTTCTGTGCCTTATCCTGCCTTCCAGTGATGGTGAAGCACTATTACCTTCAAGGAAGGAGTGGCAGCCAACATCAATAGATTCTCCTCCCACCGACCTACAGACTCAAAACTTTTTTTTTTTTGGGGGGGGAAGTGCTACCTATGAATTCAGTTTAAAACCCCACTTAAAGGGGAGTTTACAGTATGACATGAAGTGGAAGTTCACCTGTTGATTGCGTTAGCTTGGACCGAGACATTAATACAGAGTGGCTTTGTGTCATATCGATGGTGGGTTATTCACTGTTATTTATCAGCCAGAAGAGTTTCACTCACCTGTCGTTATTTTTCTTAAAACAGCTTGGCTTGGTTAGCGTTAAAAGTTACTCTTACATCTGTCTGTTAGCTTTCTTGTGGAGTGGTGTAGTGCTGGTAAAGACTTATTGACAAGACAGCTCGTCATATTTGATTCTCTTGGAGGTAGAGCCGCTGTGGTTATAGAGCCAGGTGGTGTGTTTCCGTAGACAGTGTGCTGGAAGCTGCTGTGGGCTTGGAAGAAGAGCTTAATATGAGGAGCAGATGTGATAGAACATATTTGCAAATCAGGATTTTAAGATACTTTCAGAAAAACTTCAAAGGGGATAAAAATCTTGCAGAGATGATAGAAACTTCTTAACGTTCTTTCCCCAACCCTGGAAAGTGTCTGGCTTCACATTTTGTGTTTTACTTTTTAGATGTCAAATGTCTGCTCTGGAAGTGAAAGTAGTTTGTTTTCTGTAATTATCCCAAGTTCTTTGGATTGTGTTGAATGTTGTTTTCAGGCTTCATATGGATAAATATCCCTGTGGAATACATGTCTAGGGCTCAGACTGTTAGGACAAATCTAGATGCATGCAGCAGTTTGAGGGTTGTTGGTTTTTAGGTGTGCATTTTGTGTGTTTCCTGCTGTTCAGCTATTAGAAGTAAATATTTTAAGTAAGATTTTGTATAATAATAATAAAGTGATAAAAATGATAAATATTTTTTCTTCATTACCTCGCTGCGAAAAAAGCTGTTAGAATTCTATTTGTTTTGAAGCATTGCACGTGGATCCTCTAAATCTCAGATCCTTGATATGAAGGAAGGTGTAGAGCATTTTATGATTGTGGTACCTTTTTAAAGGATGGGTATAATTTAGCATTTCTCACATAAAAAAGGCCCATGAAGAACCAGGAAGACAGAATTCTAAGCAAGCACAAACAGCAGACCTATTGGCTGAATCTGCCATTTTTTACCTAGTTGTTTGGAGTAGAGTTGCACTTAAACTCCTCTTCAGTAGCATTTTGAGTAGGTAAGTCAAGATATAATTTTCCAATCAAGTAGTGCACAGTATTTTAGGAAGTGTTCTGGAATAAGGCTTGAATGCTGCTGCTTCTGATTTGTAAGCATAGGGACTAAGTTTGCTTCGTAGAAAAAAGGTAAATCTCTGGGGTTTGGTGGATTTTTCCTGGTGTTTCAGTAAGTTTAGTTTTAAGTTAGGCCAATATGATGAAATAATTTATTCCCTCCCCCCTTCCCCCCCCAAAAAAAATAAAATAAAATAAAAAAAAAAATATATATACGGGCTACCAATTAGAATTTTTTTGTTGTTCTTTTTTGGTGGATTTGAAAACTATTTTTTCCTCTGTATTGTGTTTAAGGGAAGTAAGCCCACTTCTGTAGAATACCATTCTTACAGAGCATGGAAGAGTTTGATTATGGCATTTGTTGCTGTTTTATGGCATTTGTTGCTGTTTTGATTCTCAAGATTTTATTAATTTTATCATTCAACAAAAGGAAGTATTCCACCGATACTAAGTGACAGCACCATGTTTATAGAAGCACCTGAAAAATCACTGTAGGCATTTAAGAAAATCTTTCAACCCTAGTAGCAAAACCATGCCAGTAACTGCTTGTTGAGCAAGACCTTGTCAGCTTTGTATTGCAATACATTGTTGGGTAATAGTTTTAAAATTATTTATAGAAAGAAATCCCAGCAGTACTGAAAATACCATCATTTAATATGTTGTCTGTGATTCTCATTAGCTTTTTTTGCCTAAGGGTTATGAAGAGAACAAAGGTTTGGCTGTGTGTCTAAGATTGAGCACTATATAAAATTTTTGTCAGGGGACTTGTTGACCTTATGTAAAGTTCCCTCTTTGAGAAGCTCTTTATATTATGGCTGCAGTTGCTATGGAAGTTGCATAAACCTAGCAACAGCCAGCAGGCCCTGGCGCAACGGATTTCAGAAGTTTGGCCTCTAATGTGGGTGTATTTACTCACTCCAAAATTTACATCCAGTGTAGTATAGAAATAACGATCAATCAAGTGAACGATGTATTTAAAAAGCATAAGCTGATATATTTTTCACATTATGTAACCTATGTCTGCGTATATGAAAAACAGGAAATACCTTACGCCACACAGGATCGTGCTTTCTCTAGTGTTCAATGTTAAAAATAGCAGAGTTCAAGTAAAAGAATTTATTTATTTACATTCGCAACTTCTCTGTAACTTAAGGTAGAATACTGTAGTACATCTTAGGTATCCTTGCAGTAGTTTTGTTTGTTTATTTTCCCTTTTGATACCTGTTTTCTTGTAGCGTGGTAGCCTCTTTAGCTCTTTAATCTTAAATTAAATGTTCACATTCTGCTATTATAAAAACATTAGGTTGATGGAATGTATTCAACCCAGAACATCACTTTAATGACTTTAGCTGTTATTTTGCATCTGGTGGCGCTCCTGGGAAAGGTAGACCTGAGCAATGACGTTATGATTGCTGTCTGCTTGCAGGTATGGCTGACTCAGCAGTATGTGGTTAGCCTGACTTAAAGGATAAGAAAAAATCCTACTATTATCCTGCTCCTCAGGGACAGCTGCCCTTCTCCATCAAGAAGACAACCAGTCAGCCAGAAAGATTGACTCCCAGAAATTCACCACAATCGCTTTAGTATTTTAAATTTCAGGTGGGACTAGAATTGATGGTGGTGAGGGCAGAGGCTCAGAGCCTTGAATCTTTATGCTTAAGTGAGTTAAGCAAAACTGCTGGCTCTGAAGAAGTCTGTGTATTTCTTTTTAACAGCTAGAAAATAGGATAAATGAGGAAGGGAAAATGCAGTTGCTGTTTGGAGGTGGGGGAAAAGAAGTTTTAACCCTTTTGATGATGAGAAATGGAATCCCAAATTGTTATTTAATCCTGGATGAATCCTGTTTGTGTGTTTGGTTAAAAAAAAAAAAAAAATTATATATAATGAACATGTAGTTTCTGTAGTAAGTGAAGTTGTTGAAAAGAGCCTTAAATCTAAGGCTTAACCTACTGTCCTGTTGACAGTAGACATCAATGTATGTAGCAAGCTGCAGCCGCACCTCTTTGTAAAAATAAATAAAATATAAAAAAGAAGTTAACTCAGATGAAAAGAAATAGTGCAAAATCAAACCAGAGTTTCCTGCTGAGTGCTTGGTTCGTGACAGATAGCGCTGCTCCTGTGTGCTTGCCATCAGAAACTGTTCCCACTTGATTGGGTTACCCACATTTCTACAGAATCTTCCTGTAGTCTGTGTTCATTCATACAAGAGATCAGTGGAGCTTTCCTAATGCTATAATAATGTTCTTCGAGGTATCTCAGTCTCTGAGATGCTGAGTATTATTTGCACTTTGAAATGGCACTAATGTTTTTTAACGTTTTACAAACAAAGCGTATCAGAGAATGGAAGACTATCAGCAGAATACAAACATCTTGGGTTTTTTGCTTTTATTATTGAATAATTTTAATAAAAATGTAGTCATAAGCTCCAGTATTTTGAGACTACTGTGCGAACACATTCTTATTTGTGCACCTTTTCCCAGCGGGTGTTTTACCTGGAAACTAGCAACAGAAACTAGCAAAAGTAACAAGTCAATAGAAGAAACAAACATGTTGTCATTCACTGTAGCTGGTTTTATTTTTTGCGGTGACACATTTAGAAAACTGTGGCAAGGTTCAAAGAGAATGTTGGGGTAACTGAAGCTTCAGCTTGCTCTTGATTGTTAGTTCTGTGCTCTTGAAAATGTTTGAAGTAGCATATGGATTTTGCATAAGCAGAAAAGTAGATTATTTTTTTTAATGGAGGCAAGAAGTATTTATTCTTTTAGCACTGCTATAACCCATAGTTACAGGCCGTTGTGCAATTTGGGAAATTTCTGGCCATGAGAAGGTATAATAATTTTTCATCAGTACTTAGTAAGTAAATTTTTCTCTGTTACCATGTTTCTGGTTCATGTGTGAATTTAGGCTCCAAAATAAGTGGCAGGAACTAAAAGGACATCAGCTTTTGTGATTCCAACTTGTTTACTTCACATTTAGAGCATCACCACTGAGGAAACGGGTGCGGGCTTATGAACACAGCTTTCTAACACTCTGGGGGATGGCCGCTGTTCATTGCTTTTAATCTGAAAATGGGTTAAAATCACTATTTGTGAAGTATAAATGGTGCTTATTTCATAATAGGAACTATGATTTGATTTTCCCCCCCCTCTAATATTTCCATATGCATTCTTGGTCTACTTCACTTTATAGCTTCCTCCTTTTAAGATACACAGGAATATAGACTACTATTAACAATTAGGTTACTGCAGCCATAGCGTATTCATAAATATATCTCCCCTTCAGGAGAGAAATAGGCTTTGTCTGGTTTGGAGAATACATTTCTGTCTCTTTAAGGGTATGTAAAACCTCAGAGATTTAATTTCAAATATTGGGGTGGTGAGTAAAGAAGGGAGGAAATGATTACTACAGCTGAATGTTGTTCTAGCTTTCAGAGATTTAAAGCAGTTCCATGAAAGAACAGAGCCATCTTCCTCTAAGTCAATATAATAATTCCTCCATTATATTAATGATGGTGTTTGTATCATAAGGTGGGAATTACTTCAGAATAATTTAAAATTAAAAAGAAAGTGACATGTAGAATGCGTGGGTTGGAAGGCTTTTTTAGGTTGTGATAGAAGAACCTGCAGATGGCTCCTTAGTTGCTGGCTGTAATTTGTTTCATATTGTCTGGGATGACTTATGTTCTATATTGAAAAGTTTGCTTTCCTTTTGGGCCAATGAGCATAGCTTGAACTGTAAAAAAAAACATCACCCCCTGCAACCCAACAAAAAATCCCCCACCTTTCAGGTTAGGTGGATGACAGGATGAGAGCAGTATTAGTTCTCTTTTAATTGTTGGAGGACCATAATATTTTATAATATGTGGTTGTCAGAGGAAACAGCAAGACATTCTAAACATTGCTGACGAATCTGTTTAGGCAGCTTTACCTTGGAGTGTGTGGGGAATGGATTTAAAGGCGGTATCACTGAGTTGTATGTTGTTACAGAACTCTGCCAACTAATGCCCCTATGGATACTAGTCTATGTACATGTATATATGTATTTAGTCTATTTATTGAATGTCTTCATAAAAAATAGTATGAGATATAAAGAAAAAAAGCCAATATATGTGTGTGGTTTTGGTTTTTTGTTTGTTTTATTGATGGTGTCTTTAAGACAAGTTTGCTAGAGAGTGGAGTAGCAAGATGGATAAAAAGGGGGAGATAAGTGACCTTCCTCATTCTCCTTCATTAGTAAATTGTAGTGTTTTGCCAGTACTTGAGGTCGTTGCTCATTTCCTGGTAGAAAATGGATGTCATGCACAAAAAACATAGCAAAGTGGAGAAGATACGTTTAAAGTTGTCCTTAATTACAGAGGGCACATGCAAACTCTCAAACTCTGTTCTTCCTTTATCATGAAAATCAGCTTCACAGATTCAAGTGGATAATTTTCATTTACATATTCGTTTGTACTCAGAGTGTCTCCTGGGCAGCATGATTTTCTACAGAAAGTTTGGATGCAAACTTCCCAAATGAAGTAGCAAGGTTCTCTGGACCCAACTTCAATAACCTCCCCAGTGGAACTGGTGCACAGAGGGTTTAGTACCAGTCCCTGTGTCTTACCTTGCAGCTCGAAAGGGAAGATTTCTGTTTGGTTTTGTAAGTGGTAGGCATATTGTTCTACATAAGATCTGACTGAAGTATTGTCACCGTGAAAGTTTGAAAGAACCCATTGTATGTAATTGAATCAAACTAACTAGGAAAGGAGAAAAGAAAGCTGCAAGCATTAAGCTTGCTTTTGTTATTGAAGTTGGATGCCTAAGTGTTGGTGGTCTTTAAAAAATTATTTTCGTTGATGTTTTTCTTGGTTAATAGAATAGGACTGAAACGTCAGAATATTTCAAAATACCAATTGTAACCCATGTTTTAAGTTCTGTTATTTTTCTGTTCCCTGAGCTATTGCATGTTTCACTGTCAGTTGAGCCTCTGTCTTATTGGCTTAATTTCTTTTCCTCAGGATAATTCTGTAGATTATCAAACAAACTTTCTCCCCTTTAAGCCCCTCTAGGTCTGCCTATGCAATCTACAAATTTGTAGATTGTGGATAGTGATGACTCTGCTGGTGGCTATGACCAGATGCTAGGAAATGTGTGTTATTGTTGCTTTTCAGTTGAAAAAAAATAATTAAGTACATAGTATAAATAATGACCACTTCATCCTGGCTTATATTTATCTCTTATAGTTGCTCACAGGTAATGTAGCATTTAAGTGGGAAGATGACCTTTCACAGTGCAGTACTGTAGTTTTTTTTAGCACCCTTTAAATGGAGATGAACTTGCTCAGAGGCTAAGAAAATGCTGTGGAGGGTGGTGGTTCGTGTTTGAGGAGAGGGGGAGCATGCTGAAGTAAAAGCAAAGAAGTGAAAATCTAAGTATATAGAAATATCCAGTGAGCAGTTGTGGAAAACAGGAGAAGATGAAATAAATAAAAAAATGATGAAACAATTAGTTGTAGTGGAAAGCTGTGATAGACGAGTTCAGTGTGATGTTTGAAGAAAGGTGGGTGAAGGCCAAGGTCTCAATGTATGCTACCAGAGGAAGCAAGCAGAAAAACCTGTTTATGCTGAGCTGCAAATTGGAAATGGTAACATCAGTAGTTCACTGAAGAGGTTTAAAGAAGGCATAGTATCTTCAATGGGTTGCTTGGGTCAGAACTAGGTTCTTGAACTTCTTCAGTGTGACATGAAAATAAGAATGTTTTAGTAGCACAGAATGAATGTAACAATTGATGTGCTTCTTACTTCTGTTTTTTATTAATTTATATTCACATATTCCCTGTTTTTCTTATTGGGTTAGTCTTTATTCTTTTTTTTAAAGAAAGCAGTGTAAAATGAAGTGATACATCTATTTATCTCAAAGTTATTAATTTTCAGAAAATTCACTTAATATTTTCATTGAGCGGAAAGAAAGGTGGAGGGATTTGGGTGGAGTAGCTCAGTGATGTGGGATACAACCAGGTATACATGCTTTCCAGTGGTTAGGTGTCTCCTGAAAACATGTCAACGATGTTGGCTCTGGTTAATACATAAAAGGTTGCGCTGGGATGACACAGTCAGCTTGCAGGTGATGTAATATTTGATTGCAACTGGTTAACATAAGAGAGACTCAGAGGTTTTGGAGGCCTCTAATAATCATGATAGAACTTGGAAATTGGGTGTGTATGGTTCAAAATAGGAAAAAAATGATATTTAGAGAAATGTGATTGGGAGGGCAAGGGTAAAGAGTAACTTGTACCTCTTTTCATGCAAAGTCACTGTATGGGAAATCATGCAAAGTCACTTCCCACACTAGTATGGGAAGGCCGTTCAGGATAAACTCATCCTAAATAGATCTGAAGAAGATAGATCATGATAATCCATAATCAGATTAGCATTTCTAGATGAGCAAGTCTTTTTCATTCACTGCTTTTGTTGGGGATTAGCAGGTGGTGTTTCATTGTAAGGCATCGGTGTTGAAGCTATTGACTGAGCAGCTGTTGCTGGCTTCATTTAGTGTTTCCCTTGCCTCTTTATTTTAAGTAAGTTCCAGAGGTCTCAACTTTACCTCTTAACATGCTTCTTAGGAAATGGCAGGGCGAGTCTGAGAAGATTTTTACATGAGGGTAAAAGCTTAGATATGCCAGACAGACTTGTTTCTCTTCCTTGTTATAGTCAAACCAGTAACTTATGCAACTTGAACCACGTACTATGTTTGCGTACTTACAGCAGGTTTTAATTGTATTGAATTGTGATAAAGCATGCAATGGTAACTGAATGGTGCTTGCAGAAGCATTGCTTGTCACCACCTGTCGCCTGTCCTCTGGCTACAAGGAGCAGCCGAGTTACTGCTTGCCAAGGGTAGGGTTTAAAGGCTGTGAGCTGCTACGCTAACATACGCCATTAAAAAAATTGCCTTTTGTGTGAATCCTTGTTTACCAAGCATTTTGGCAGCTTGATGAAGTTTTCATTCATACCTGTGTGTGTAGTGTTATTTTTCTGTGCATAAGAGTGCGAGCCTTTGTGCATGAAACCCTGCATGGAGAGCGCGGTGGTGCTCGTCCCTGGACGGGTCTCCTGGTTGTACGTCAGCACGTCTTTTCATTGGCCCTTACGCACAGAGAGCGGGGAGGGGAGACTCATTCCTTGCTTGAATGCCTGAAATTCATTCTGAGGCTTACATGAAAGATATTCCTCGCGAGAACGTTACTCCTGTAGGGATTTTTGTACTCCACTGAGAGAGACTCATTGTGGCATAGGACCAAGATGTAGGCCAAGTGGAAATACAGCAAAGTGATTTAATAGAAAAGGTAATTCCTATTCAAACTGGATGGTCCCTTATTCATTTCCTCGGATTATCATCAAATTTATGTCACCAGCAAAGGAGCTTTATTGAGTTTCACAGATATATTCCTTTTGCTTTCATTGTCATTAGTTGGCACACTGACATTTTCATATGTGTCTCAGCTAATGCCTCAAAATTACTCCATCTACAAATGTAACAATTGAACAGATAATTTTAATGAGATTCAGCTTGACTTCAGACTGCACTCCTTCCTTTCTTTATAGAATGCAAATTGTAACCTGTTTTTAAAGCCGTGCAATGCAGTGAACTTTAATGGGATTTGACAACATCATATTAAGCACAACAACTACGCATAATGTACCGAAAAATTGGACGTGAAATTGGAAACATAGCTGAGAACAAAGTAAATTTACATGGTTTGGTAGTTTGAATGTCTGATATCATATTCTCTCATGCAAGCTCCATAAAAAGCAAGGGATTTAACAATGGATATCAGCGGAAAGTGCTTTTAAAGTTAAAGCTGATGGATGGCTTGTCAAAAAAAATAATTGCATTGGTTGGAAAGTCGGGATGCGTGCTGAGGGGGAGAGAACAGGATATACAGAGAGGATGATGGGAAGTGACAGTGGTCTGTCAAGAAGCAGTGGCTGCCCAGAGAAGTGTGAAGCCAGAGCTATAAGGTGGCAGAGTAGAACAGGCTGTCAGAGCGGGAAAGTGGCTTTAATACCCTGAAAAGCAAAGGAATCCGCCTGTCAGCCTTGCTCAGCCGTGCTGAAAGAGGAAAAGAACATGGCATAAAGTTAGAGACATTAAACGGGAAAAACAGAGAGGCCAACGAAAGCCAGTGAGGAGGGGTGGTGAGCTGTTATGTTTTTAAATAGACAAATGACACATTTCTAGGTGCAGCAAGAAAGCAAACTGTCTAAGAAATTTAGAACTGATTAGAGGCTTTTTTGAAAAAGAAATACAAGATGATCAGCATCTATTTCTGGCATTTTTAAATGTACCACGTAGCCCCGTGACCTTCCCTTCACTTCCATCTTGTGTAACTGTACTGGCCCATCACGTTGCTATTAGAGGCAGGAATGGTTTTGTTCTGGAGGCGGCTTTGTCCCCGTAAGCGTTGGAAGAACTTGCTGTTTAACCAAAATTAATTGTCTCTGAGGTCTCTTTTTAGTCATTCATAAGGTATTAGCTTATAAATCTGATTATCAACCTTACCAAACAATTTTTCCTTAAAATTTTTAAAATGTCAAGATTAATTCGGCTATACATCGTTACGATTTATCCGTGGTGCTAGCACAGTGCCACACAAGTAGCAGCACCTATTGATTTTAAAGGTTTTCCACAAATGCTGGAAAAAATTTTTAGATCTTAAAGATTGTAGAAAAAAACCCATGAATAATTGTCAATACAGGATTTTAAAATAAAATCAGTGTTTTTCAAATACAGTTCCCTGTAATTGTCTGTTACAAATATATTTTAAGGACAAATGGGGAAATGGAGGGAGGGAGAGTAAATGATAGTAATAATAAGAATTATATATATATGGTATGTATTTGGTGTGGGATAAGACTTAAAAAAAAGTCCTGTGCTACACAGCTGCTATATAAGACAGACATTAGAAACAGAGTCCATACTATACTTTTTCAGTGGGTTGCCTTAACTTTTCTGAAGGAATAGCATCCAATAGAAAAATGCAAATAAAAAGCAAGATACAGCTTGTGCACAGACAGTCAGAAAATGTGCGCTGCATGTTAAAGAAATTCTGGAGTACAACTAGATTTTGAAGAATGCTGAACGAAATTAAATCTGCAAGGAGATATTGATAGGTAGATTTCAACACTTTTCAGGATTTGACTCACTTTAATTGTGATAGAAGTTATTAAATGCAATTAAGTTTCTGGCTGTTGCTTCACAGAACTTGTTCTGAATGCTACTAGGGCTGTTTTTGAAATAAAATGCAAGTTAGCAGTTCTCAATGTGCAGGAGGAAAGGAAGCAAAGGTCACAGGTTTTGGTCGTAAGCGGTTCCAGATTGTGGCTTACGTTTCAGTTATAGTGACAAGCTAATTCAAATAAGGACTGGTTAATGCTTCAGTCCATACAAGCTTTCATCTTTTATTTCTGTTGCAATGTGTTGAATTGGAGAATTAATTTTCCATCTACAAATGTGTGTTATCTAATTAATAGAAAACAATTATGTTGTGATTATAGTGCAGAGACTGAAAATACATCTAATTGCTTGCTCTCTCAGCATACTTACTGCTTCTGTTGGTCTGGATATCACATGTCCAAGAATGTATTGAAACCTGAAGTAGAAGGCCCCCGGTTAAAATGTTGTAAGCATTATGTTACCAGTCCTTTGTTGAAACAACAGCAGAAAATTGAGAATATATTAGCACAAAGGAAAAACCTGGAGCGTTGCTAGGCATTGTAAGCATTTTTTTTTAAAAAAAAAATGTATTGAAAGACAGCATTGTTTGCATTTGAAAATCAACCTGATCATTACTATCTTTTAGAGATGTATTAAATGTTGAACACGTGTGCTTTGGGGTTATACGATGGCCCCAGCTCTAAAGTATTCTCAATGCTGGACCTAAAGGGCGTTTTGGTTTTTTGTGGGTGTAATTTCAAATTACATAATAAAAAAATCAAATAAGACATTTCACTTCTCCCTTCTCACATTAGCACCTAATGTGAAGTTGCAAAACTAAATAAATGAGGAAATTACAGTAATCCATGCCTTTTACATCTAGATATTTTGCAAGCTTTTAAATGAGAGATGATCCTTACAGATTGTATTTCCTCATCCAGGCAATTTTCCTATAGTGTCTGTTGCTGGTGCATATGAATACATTACAATATATATAGTCTAAGCAAATGCATGAATGATAAAGCTCTTTACTTGGACAAAATGGGGGGGGGGGGGGGGAGAACATCCCTTCAGAGTTTGAATAGCAGCATTTGCCTGCCAAATAAGATACTTTCTTCCTCCTCTTCTTTAGTCAGTAAAAGTCCTAACTAGAAATGAATGAATGCAATAAAACGTGTTGTATTTGCTAGGCACAGAGCGGTGATATTAGAGCTGGAACTGCAACCTCTGCCTGTGTTTCCTCACTCCTCATATGTTCAAAAAATCTGTACAGTTTCTTGCAATATAGTGTTTTGTGTATTAATAGCTCTTTTGGTTTGCAAATAACACCTCTTTGTGTCACTTTGTGGTTCCAGAAGGGTCACTGGTTTTTTACACTTTAGGAAGATTGCTGCTGTTATCTGTAAATCTATTGCTTGGACAAGAATGGGATTACATGATATGATTTAAAACAGTATCCAGCTGTATTTTCTTTTCACAAGGAAATGACCCCTTACCTTATGCGGCTTAAATAAATAAATAAATAAAGCTTCTGTGACATAAAATAGCAAAGCTTTTGCCTTTGTTACCTCAGGAATATCTGAATAAAATGTCTTATTAAGCAAGATATAAGGGCAAAGAAGAGAAGAATAAATCAAATTAGTTGACATCTCAAGCTTGGAGCACCATACACAGTGCTAGTAGTTATCTGTTTAGCAAAGTGGATTTAATGAGAAGTATAAATGCTGGTATTTAGATGGCTTTATTTTGGTAACTTGGATATTGGCTTCCAAAATTGTATAATGATGCAATATTGCAAAGTTTTAAAGTACAGCAGGAACTGCTGAAATTGCTTTTGCCTCTCTGCAGCAAGGTAAACACGTAAAAATGTGCTGGGCCTTAAAGAAAGGGGAGCAAATGCTGGGTTATCTGTTGTAACGTTGTACCCCAAACCCCAAAGGGGTTGGGTTTGTCTCGTAACACTGGCCATTCATGGGGTTTGTGTAGCACCAGCATGCCCTAAGGTGTTCAGCTACTCCGATGTGTTTGCTTAAAAGGCTTGAATGCAGAAATTGATGCTTCAACTGGACTCTGAGAAACCATGGTGTATGTGATGTTGATAGAAATGTTACGTGTTTGTTGTTATCCTCTGTGAGAGTATTGCTTATTTCTAGGCAAAATTATTTCTCCCATATAAATCCGATGACAGAGTAAAACTTGCACCTTGGAAGGGGTAACTCCTAGCATGCAAGGAATCAATTTTCTGGTGTTGAAAATGCCCTGACCTTCCATTTCATTATGCTTTACTGCTGATTTGCCCACCCAAGATCCTCATATGACTTTCATCAAAATAATTCTGGAAGATTTATTTCTGCAATACCCTATGGGCGATGTAATTACTTACAAATAGGAAGTAGAAGATCAAACTTCTTCTTTGAATGACTCCAGGTCAAATTAAAATCTGTGACACAGCAAGAAATCTAAATCACGCATCTCGAAGACCACACACCACCTCTCACTTCCAAAGTTTATAGGTATTTTACTTCCTTTTGCTGCACTGAATATACTACGTCCAGGTATATATATATATGGTGTGTGTCCTAGTATTGTGGGGATTGGTCAAATGTATCAGTCTTTGTAGAGAAAACAGCATGTGATAATGCAGCAAAAGATGGATTAACTTTATTTGTGTGTCTTTTATGGCTTTGGTAGGGAGCCAGACAGGTTAAAGAAAAGCCCCATTTCTGGTGGCCTAGAAGGGAGCAGGGTTTTGAAGGTTTTCAAGCAGGCTCTGCTAAGTTAGTTCTTAGAAGAGCATGGCTGCTGCTCAGTTTGCCTGAATTCAGGTTTTCACATACTAGAAATAAAGGGTGGGAGAAGAAAGGACTGAACTGTGTATTTCTAGCTGGGGTAAAGGATGGGGTTAACAGCTGTACTGAGCGTTAAGGAAAGGAGGTCTGCTCTGAACCTGTGTCAGTTGTACTTGCACTCTGGGTTTCTCCAGCCTGGAAGTGTTGCTCTTGCTAATTATTTTTCCTTAAGGTTTTAGTCAAACTTAGGTGCGTGGGCTAGTATAAAGCATTCTGTCATGTTGAGAAGCAATAGCAGGAGCCTGCATCTTTCCATCTGACTTTCTGGGAGAAATCGCCCTCACGTGATGTGCAGTGCACTCTTTTTCCGTTTGTGTTACTCAGCAGGAAAGGGCTAGACCCACGTGTGGGACCAGGGCAGGGCTTTTATAACTGAATTGGTTTGGGATCAGGACTTCTGGTCCAGTTTACTGTAGTGAAGGGTATCTCTTAGAAACCTGGTATCATAGAGATTTCCTCTCTCATCATGCCCCTAAAAATCTGGGGCGGGCATGGCTTGCAGGTGGGCGTTTGGGACTAACTCATCTCTAACCTGAGATGGTAAACAATAACAAGAAGCTACTGTGGAAAAGCTAGTTGCTACTAGTTGGTTTTGTGGGTGGCTCTAATAAACTTCCAGTGTCTTTACCTAATATCCAGCATCTTACTGATGTCGTTTGCAGGCCTGTTTGAAATATTAGAAAAGGGAATCGAAGCTCTGTGAATTTGTTCAACCAAACATGACTGTAGCCGCATAAATAACAGATACTAACTTCCTTTTCTTTATTGAACAAGTCATGTCCTGAAGGCTTCTGTAAGTCACTATGAACCAATATTCTGCTTAGAAACTGGTTTTATTGTAATATAACTTTATATGACTTAAACCTTGTCAAAAAGGTCATGCAATCCATTACTATATCTATTCCAGTTAGGGTTTGGGTTTTTATTTTTTTTTAACATAGAAGTGATTATTTTATTTTTTTTTTAGAGCCCCTTGTAACAGAACTGAATTTGTGATGTTAGATTCTTCTCTCGCACCTAGTATCCCTTAATTCTTAATGCAGCAAAATGTTTTCTTGGCATTCTCTCCCCCCTTTCCCCTGTGGGTATGGGATGTTTTTTTCCTTCTGAATTTGGTGTTTCCTTCAAGCAAGCAAGGACCTTAAAGATACAAGGGCATTGAAAAATATAAAACTGGTCAAGATGGATGGCAAAAAACACCATGCATAAATAAAGTGCCCCCTTCTCCCTCTCCTTCTGCCCCCTCCCAAAATGAACAATGATTGTGTGGTTGAAGACCTGGCTGAATAAGTGTGTCAGGTACTGATTGGAAGAATGATAAATGGAGTGACCTAACAAAGGATTGACTTCTCCAAAAGACAGGCCTTTTTTAATGGATGGAAAGGGAGGAAGCCTCATTTAGAAGGGAAAGGCTGTTGGCAGTGCAGATATGACAAAGGGGAAGTCGACAACCATTGATTTACGTTCGGGAATGACAGTTGAAAAATTCAACAATAATCATGACAAATGAGAAGCGATGCAGTCAGAGGAAAAAATGCCAATACGTTAAGCCTGAGAAGAAATGCCAAGGTCGCAAGGAAAGGTTCCCAAACTTCTGCTTTTGACAACCTTAATGGAAATATTGGAAAAGATGGGGTACAGGTTAAAAGGTACGGTTTGGAAAGAGGAATTGTAGGTGATGCTAATTAGAGTTTGTTCGTTTCAAGCAGGTTGTGCATGTTGCCTCCAGTAGTGTTGAGGCGAACTGACCATTAACGGACTGTTATCTGCCAGAGTATCATTTCTTTTTTCTTGAAGACTACTGAAATAAACTAATAGCAACAGGCAAACAATCATGCTCATTTTAAAATATCACTGTATTGCTCACTGAATAAAGCAGATCCGTAATATTTCCACCTTCACCCCCCCCCCGGGTCTATGCATACTATATAACTTTTTTTTTTTTTTTTTTATAAATGAAGTATGGTAGTAAATAAGATTATAAATGGTTTAGATGAACTGTTAGGTCAGATCTGAATAAATTAGCCTGGCATCTGAAAACTATTTAATAAATATAAATCTGAACTGTAGCATAATCTTGTGGTGAAGAGGTTTTAAAATAAACAGTGCCTTGTTTATTTTTGTTTTTCAGCTTATTGAAACAGTTAGTGGAATGGGCAGACCATGTGTATAAAACAGTTTTCTTCTAGTGCATTAGGTTTACATTACATTATTAAGTAATTTACAAAACTGCAATATGTAGATAGTCACTACTGTAATGAAATGAGCAGCTCTCTGTTTACATTGAAACCTGAGAAAATAGAATTGGTGAGAGAAACATGCCTACCCAGCGTATCTTATGGAAACAAGTAGGAAGGCAGTGAACATCAACCCCTGTTTTATTTGTGTGGCATTAAGTGGCACGAATTGCTTTCAGATGTGCCTGTCTTTGCGAATATTCCATGGTACTGATTTTTTTTTTTTTTTTTGAAAAAAAACCCAAAAACCTCCACCCAGCAAAGCTGCCTTTAGATGGGGCTAAAAAGAGAAGTTTCTTAATTAGAAGGAACGATCAGCTTTATAATAGCTCATTATTGTAATATTTCTTTCAAATTAAACTAATTTCAGACTCCTGACATGTAAAGGGTTAAGCCCTCACACACAAGTACTAATTTAGTATGCAGTGGTCATTTTAACCTTACAGGTACTGAAGAAGATTATACATGTAAAAATGAATCTGAAATACAGCCTGTGCAAATAATACCTGAGCTTGACAGGGGAGAAAAAAGGCATGCTAAAAAAAAAAAGAAAAAAAAAAAAAAAAAAAGGGGGGGGGGGGGAAAAAAGAGAAAAACCCCAGAAAGGTTATAAATTGCTAGGACCTGTTATTTGATGTAAACCTGGATTTATAATGGGTTTTTACTAGTCCACTTATACCTGGGGCTGCAAAGTGGGATATAAGGAAACTAGCCTCTTTAGATTAAACATTTTCTAATCAGCTTTATCACTCATATCTGAATTTATCTTATTTGAGGAAAATGCCAATATATTAGCAAGCATATATGATACACAAGGTGACCCTACCAACTTAATGACATAATACATTATCCTTAATGAAGTCAATATCTTGTCTTTTAGCTGTCTGTCTATTGGGGCGATTAATTGCAGTGTCATTAAAGTTAGCTCTCTTTTCATTTGAGCTTGACAAGTCGCATAAAACTAATGTTCTTAGTTATCAGCCACTGGAATAGGATGGAGGATGGAGGAAATTGTAGGACAAATAAGGGGGTACTGCAACAGCTAACTTGAAGGAATTTTTCCAATGACTGTTTTCCAAGCCTTCTATTGCCAACTATGCACTAATAGTTAAAATATTTGAAACAGAATTATCCAGATTGGGCTTTTTGCTTCTGTGTATTGAGATTGAAGTAGGACACAATGAACAGCAAACTATCAGAGGCCACTGTGTTATTAAGACATCAGGACTGAAAAATTTGCAGAAATAGCCCCATGAGTAAAGTTAAATGAGATTACCTATCCTAAGTTAATGCAATAAACAATATAAAAATATATATTTTTCTCTTACTGTAGAGTTTCTCATTTATCGGAGTGCAAAATAAATATAAAGCAATTTGGGAAATGAGTTTATATGAAATAACGGCTTTGCATCTTTGATGAAGCAAGTTTCAGTCACTAGTGATGATAGCGATGAAGCTCTGGTGCCCAGTGCTAATTGTAGCGCAAAAGCATCACTCCCTGCCTTCCCCCTACCTCTGAAACTACAAGACAGGATGGCTGTAATTTACAGTGTGTTATCTTTGTCTATAGCGGCAAGATGATATGAAGTAAATCAAGGTACGAGTAATGAAAGACTGAAAATTTATTCCTTGGAGCACACTTTAAAGTGTAGTATCTGTTATAGTGGCACTGCCTGAAGACCCTGAAATGAGACTTGGATGAAGGGCAATAAAGAAGCATAGAGGCTCATGTTAATGTTGTTTGTCTGAGGTTAGTAATTGGGTTCCACTGATGAGTTGTGTGAAGACAAAGTGAGAATCCTAGCAAGTATTGTAAATCTTACATTGTTGGAACAAGAAGCAATCCTAACAAATATTGATCCTTCCTGTGCCCAGAGGCGAGGAAGAAAGCAGCATGCTGCTGAGCCAGTGTTGTTTCAATAGCACCAATTACCTTAGTGAGACTAGTGCTCTGCATGAAATCCCACCAGGCTCACAAATTGTGAATTATCAATGATTAGGCTTTTTAGATATATCCCCTAAAATCATGCCAGGTTAGCTTTCTGTATCAATTCGCCTTGCAGCCCCCAAAATCTATGTCTCCAAAGCCTTTATTTTCGGCTTTTGAAATACTCCAGATATGTTTCAAGTACATTGTATGCACTTAATCTTCTCCCTCCCATGTGCTCCCTGCCCTACCCCCCCCCCCAAAAAAAAAAAAAAAAAAAAAAATTCCAACAAAAAAAGACAGATCTCACAACACTTGAAAATATTCTTGGCAATATTTACTGAAGATTTGTTTAACTTGTGTTTTCTTGTTTCTAATTTACATTAGTGACTAGATACTGCATACATTGAGACAGTTTTTTAAAGGCTTATTTTAATAAAACCTCACGTTCTGCACCTGAAACTTTGGTGTACTTTTGACTCTAGATTCAGATTTCTTCCAGGGAAAACTCTCAATCATTATTAAGTAATTTACAAAATTACAGTGTGCTAAAAAATTGATGTTTGACTCTAAACTCGTACATAGTTAAATGCCTGTGCTTCCATGCTTGCTTTCTGTCTTATTTTGTTTGAGATTATCTGTCCATATAGAGTGCCCATATAGCTGCTAAAATGCTCTAGGAAGGGGAAGGCTTCTGTTGTGGTGTGAGGCGGAGGGTGCTGATAGCAGGAGGGGCTCCAAACCGGTGAGGTGGCATCGTGGCGAGTCCCCATCCTGATGAGCTGCAGGCATGTTGGTGCTGAGGGCAGGGAAAGGGGGGAGGCGGAGGTCGGTGGCAGACACGGGAGGAGATCTTTCTCCTGCCATCTTCTAGTCCTGGGCTCTGTCCGCTGAGGCACGCTTGTATCTTGGGTGGTATCTGTGGGTATTGATGATTTTAAAGCCGGTAGGAGCTTCACAGAAAATTTGAGAATCTTTGCTAAGCTGTGTGAAAAGGGAGGCCTAGTAAGGTAGAAGGATGGTACATTAGCATATATAATTGCTGCTGCTTTGTTGTTTGGTGGTAGGCGTTGACCTTGAGGTTGGCTGCTACCTCAACCTGTCTTTTGGAGAATACTTTGCATTGTGACAGACCTTCTGCAGCTGCTCTCTTTACTAAAGGCTTGTGCCTTTTATCCAAGGGAGCGGACTTTTTCTCCATTCCTACCAATTTCACCTACATGCCCTCCCACGTTGTCCTCAGTTTCTCTTACACTTGCTTTTGAGTTCTCATCACATGTTTGCTGTGCTGCCAGGCTGACCGATTCTCAGCTGCATGGGTTCAGAGTGGCAGGGCAACCCCTCATGCCTCGTTCCCTCTGCTCTGCTGGCTGAGAGGGCACGGAGGGACATCAGGAAAGGGGTTACAATTTGCTTGGGCTTTGTTTTCTTCCTTTGTAGATAGCATACTGTCACTGCTTGAAGTTGACAACCACTAAAGGGGAGATAGAGAGACTGGGGGGTGTGTATTGGTGCTACGGAGGTGTGTGGGTCCTGGGGGGGGGACCCCACTAGGACTGAGTAGGCTGGATGGAGGGTTCCTAGCACCTGGTATCTCATTTGTGAAAAGTCCTGTAAATTTTTGCGCATGACCCTGCCTGGAGTTTCCGTGCAGGTTTAGAAGATGTTGTTGTGGAAGGCTTTGTGTTTTGAAGCCTTTTCCTGCAGAAGATGAGAACCAGCACCCACTGTTGCATTGCACAATTCTTTTTCAACTGATCGCAAGCCAGCAGCAGTTCCAGTGATTTAAAGTAGTTGGTTGATAGGTTTAAGAATCTGTATAAATGCTATCATATCTGCACCAACAGCATAATGAGAAACTTATGTCTTTATTGTATAATAATCATAACATAAAAATGCTGAGCGTTATTGCTGCAGTGGAGCTGTGAAGCTGGTGGCCTGTATATGTGATGCGTAATACTATTTAGTGAGTATTAGCGTGGTACACATAGAGCTGAACCCTCTCTGCGTTGAAAACATTTTAATTGCGAGTGCAGAAGGCACCAGTCTGTTTTCAGTAGGGCTACACAGAACATTATTGAAACCATGTTTTTTCCTGGGGCTTAGACATCTGTTGGAAGGAATTCTGCACTACTTATAATATCATTAAATATTTTTTTTTTACAATATTAAACAAACTGGTGCCTTGAGAAGAGAAGGTAACTATAGTAATGGTCAAATTTCAGTATGAGATAATTTCCCAGTGTTACAAGAAACTCTTAATAAGGAAAGAGACTAGGAAAGTAAGTGTATCAACAAAATTTGGAATAGAATTGGGTTGTTTGCTTTTTTTACTGTTCAGCTGTGTTTGTCTACCGTTCTTGAGTAAGTAGTTTTCCCAAAAGAAAATGCTAATATTTTTTTTGTAATTTGTGGGTTTCTGTCTGTCAGATTGAACTACAGGCGATTGGCCCCCAGGTTAGAAGCTGACTGACAGTGGGCTATAACATCAAAGGTGCAGGCGGAGAGAAGTTGCTTTTATACAGGAGTCAACCTCTTCCCTTTAAGAAACAAGGCTTTTGCTCCATGAGTGCTAGTCTTTGAGTAAAGTGTATAACTTTGATTCCCTGCCACCACACCCCCTGGCTATAATATACTTTTAATTGCTTATGTTGAGACGTACAAAATCTGTGATCCTCCAAGCCCAGTATGCCAGCAGCAGTTCCCTCAGTAACTTCAATTTTTTATTTAATTCTAAAAACCAGCAGTAATTGTGAAGACAGTCATTTGGTGTTTTGTAACTTTTTTTCCTCTATCTGCTTTTAGATTTTTCATTATGGGCTATGTGTTTTATCATCTTCCATTAAGCTGAGGTTTGTGAGCCTTTCTTTTGATTTGGAACTTTCCATGTTTGCTTTTCCTGGCCATCGTCCCACTCTACTCCATTGTCTGGCTACCACAAAAAATGTTTATGAGATGTACCGCAAAAGGCTGTTCAAACTCTTTAATTAGTGTAGAACGTAGCTGGTTATTATGCGTGTTGAGCTTACTAGGGTAAGTGTAGGATGCCATTTTCCTGGCCACGTTTGATTTACTTCTTTTTAGTGCTTTCAAATGACTTAAGGCATTCTGGTAATCCCTGGAAATCCAGATGACTCTCAGCCCGACACTGTACCATATCATGCCTTCGCTTTGCACTGCTGCCACAGTACACTGTACGTAGCTGGCATAGTCTCAGAGTTTACACCCAGCTGTTTAAACACCTAGACTTTGTTTCTTCTTGCAGCTTTCTGCTGTTTCTGGACCTGGTTATGTGATCTAAGTCCCCAAACTCAGCAAGCTTTAAGGCTAAGATCTACCTGTTTTAATGAATCATTTGGAGAGACATCAGTTCCAGGACAGAAATGGATGGATGGTTTGATTTTTGATTGGTGACTGGTTCTGCCTATTTTACAGTATTCTTTTCTTACCACTTGATTTAATATGTATAGATTAATTAATTTGTAAGTAGTTTCCTTGGTGACTTTACAGTGCTCTGGGAAGCTTTAAACATCAACCCTGTCCTGGCTCTGGCTACTGAATAACCTCACTCTTCTAGAAGTCCAGAAGTCCAAGTGATGCACAGAAACGTAAACTGGCCACCAAAGTTCTCCCTTTGTGCAGTCTCCAATATTCCTTTTATACCCTATGCCATGTTGGAAACAAATGCTTTATCCCTTAATGATGATAAGCTGTGGCTTAAGTTTTCCATCTTGTTGCTTTCAAGACCAAATTTTCTTAGGCAAGGCAGAGAGAAGAAGCAGTCTTGCATGCTCCCCATCATGTAGCCGGTTGCCTTGCTGGAATAAAAGCTGTGGGTGTCTCCGACAGTCTCAGAAGTGTGTTTAAATGCCTTTCACACTTGTGTCCTGGGACTCTGCTACCTGTTTCAGGACAAGGCCAGAGATCCATTGACTTTATGAGTTGGTCCCTGGACTCTATCTAGAGATGACTGTAGAGTTTGACAGGGACAAGGCTATTTAGTGAAATTATGTGAAATAGTTAATGTACCACATGAAATTTTTTATTGTGCTTTTGAAAATAATTTTCACATTATCCAGTAACACAGCAATGGATTTGTTGCATGCACTTCTTTTATTTGTGTGTAGGAAACATCTTCAAGTTTTGAGAGAAAGAGCTGAGAGGTAGGGAGTGACAATACAAGATGCGTCACAGAAATCTAAGCAGCACAGTGTATTACAAATAATATTGCTGGAAAATAACTGTTCTGAAGATGCAAAAAAGTTTTGGAGAACTTACAGGTTTCCATCAATTTTCAAGCTATTCACTTCATTACTTGCAACAGAAAGATCTGTATTGAAGAAGTTTGTTATTTTTCCGTGTTTTAATCATACATTTTTACTATGTGAAATTTCTCTTGAAAGTGGAAGTTTTTTCTGGTTTCCTGCAAGTAATTATGCCATTACACTGGAAAGATTCTTCTGGACTAATAGTTGTATATATTTGAATCCTTCGGATTTCTGATTTTTCCACAATGCAAGCAAAGGATTAACCCTTCTCCCCTGTATGTGTGTACACAAAATCTGTATCTATTGGCCACAAGCATTTTGAAGTGCAAGTTAAGAACACAGCCTACGAACCCTGTGTTTATTGTGCAGATAGGATGATACTTTTATATTTTTATGACATGGATAAGCAGTGAGTATTCATTTTTTGCCACCTAGCCCCAGATGCCCATCACAAGAGTGTGGCTGTTAATCATACACTGATCTCTTTTCCAAAGCCGCAACAAGAAACTAGGGACCACTAAAAAACATGCTCCCCTTTCATTAAAGAGGAAATTATTACCATATATTTTTGTAATAACCAATAACATTTCAAATTACTCACATTTATAGCTTGTAATCAAGTTTATGTTTAACCTTTAATCCCCATGAAGTAGGTAATGACTGGTTTGTTAGTTAACCACTCATGGGAAGTTAAGGGCAGTTAACAATCTACCAAACCAGTCATTAACTACAATAGTGACTGATTTCTCAGGTGTTATTGGCGTTATAAACTTCCTTCAATGGTTTGTAACAGAAATATTAATTTGTAAAGGCAAAAAGCTGTGTTTCAGTTACTATGCTGTGACAGGCTGAAAAATTGAGTGGTTTCATTTCATGTCCTTTCTCCTCTTGCCCCTGGCCCCACCCGTGCACTCATGGGCATGTAGGAGAGGGCGAGTACTGGCCGTAGTCTTAGACTGGATGTTTGGGGCCTTTCAGAGCAAGCACAGTGGCAAGTACGTGAATAAGATTAGTTTAGACAAACGTGGCTGGCTAGGGTTTGAAGCACTCCTAGATGAGATTTCCTGCTGGTAGGTAAATATGTCCTCCCTCGATAGCGCTCAGAGCCTGTAGCAACAGTGTCATGGCACTGGTGTACTGTGATAGAAATGCAGATGATTCAGCATGATGTGTGCTTTAATTATGTGTTTCATTTAAAGAATTTTTGTTCCATATTATAAAGCATACTAATGAAAAGGTAGTGTTTCACAAGCATCATTTTGTTGCAGCATGATTTAGGGAGGCCGGTTTATTTAGGTAATTTAGGTATCACAGGGAGGTTAAAAGTAGAGTCAAGCTGAGAATTTTCATGACTTATCCAGGTTAGCTTTCTCTTTGGTTTGAATACTTTAATAATGAATTAGCTAGCTGTTAAATACCTAATTTCTCCAGATGAATGGCTTCCAGCTTTTCCATTTCTAAAATTGTGCAGCAGTATGGGTTCGTAGAAGTATCAGAGCTTGCTTATACTAATTAGGTGAAATCATTAAGAACTCCCAGTAAATGCCTGGTACCTGATCTCACATTTGCTTCGTGTTCTAAATAATCTGAAGCCCATCTGAAGCTTAATTAAGAGGATTCTTTTTTGAATCTTGGGCTTTAGAAGGTGTTTGGTACATTCTGTATCCCATGAGCTGTAGTTAAGCAGACTCTTGAGTTCAGTTTTGGGAGCTTTCATGCTGCTGTATCCGTATTTGGTGTACTCTTGGTTTTAGAGTAAAGTGTTCTTTTTATGTGACAGAGATCAAAAAGGAAAGGAAATGCGCAGTGGATGTCTTTACTCAGGCTCTGCCACCCAAAACTTTGTTTTCAATATGGAAACATTTGAATTATGTTTAAGCTCTCTGTAGGACTGTCATTGAACCCCTGCCTTCCAAACAGAGCAACCTGCCCCAACTTTGTTGTCTTATATTTAGAATAGAAGGTAGGGGCGTGGAATAGTTGAAATGCTCTTTTGCATCTGCCTTTACTGCACTGTTTCTTGCTTAACCCCGGGTCTTAGCCTTGTTCCCTCTGTTCTTCTGTTATGGGTAAAATCTGACAATTTGGCAGAATACTTGAAGATTTTAAATAATAATTAAAAAAACAAAAAAAGGTAGGAAAGCAAAAGTACTCCTTTAAACGGAACTTTCTGGTTTAACGTACTCTCTGCTATGTGCGAGTTATAAACGCTTGTGGTAAATACAGTCTGGAGTTTGAAATTTAATTAGCAGATTTCTGTATGTTTGGGGAGGGGGGGCTGTTTGTAGTTTTAGGGAAACATTTGCTTTACTGGCTAAAACTTCCAGCCTTACGAAACATACGATGCGTGCATGAGTCTTTCCCAAAACAGGTTGTGTGTGTAACAGCCCCTGCTTGCAGTCAGTGCTGCTGGGAACCATGTCCATACAGTTCCTCGAGCTGCTGGAAGCTCCTTAGATGCTTCCAACAAGGATGATAATTGATGTCTGCTACATCAGTATGTCCCATCTGATGTGGACATCTCCCTGATAGGTACTGGTCTGAATCTGCTCATTTCACATAGGTCATCGAACAGCTGTCAGACAGTAACAGCTTTAGGTCACAGCTAGCTTGGCCCACATTTGAACCGGTGACCTCGGGGTGAAAGGCATTTTCCGGCACTATCAATCCCCTCCGACATCAAGTCCCCCTCATAGGCTTTCCACTGGAACTTCCACCGGATAAATTGTGTCTGTGATTTCATTTAATGTGACACCAGATCTTGTAAGAAAAATATCTCACTGGCTTGTCAATGAAAGTTCTTTGATTTGTATTTAACAATATATAGCAGTACTTTACAAAGCATCACATTTTTTATGCCTTCGGTATTACACGGGTTAAAGATAGCCATGCTCAAATAGTAGTTTTGCCATTACAGGCTGATCTACTGTACTGTATGTCCCTTTGGGGGAAAAAAATGCGAGTTCCAGCCACAGATTATCAGGAAATTCCAGCCAAACTGCAGTTGTGTTGTGATAATGCAGTACTTTGTGACTGGGCAGGTTTAAGAACTGATACCCCCATTACGGAGCATACCGTGAAATGAATGTTATTGTTAAGCATAAGGACAGGACGTATTAGAGGCATCTTTTATTTCATAGCCTTCATTATAAAAGAACAGCTAGTGCTAAAATGTTATCCGCGCGATAGGTAGGGGTACATTGTTCTTGCGCTGCCGTCTCTGATTAAGACTGGGATAACGCACGGCTCCTGCCTTTTATGTCCATCAGGAAATGAGACAGACCAAGGTAAAACAGATGAATGTATGTTGGCAAAAGATTAAAAAGGCCGGTAGCAAAGTCCGTTAATAATTCTCATATTTAGGATTTGCTTGGTACTGTACTTACAGAATCTACAACATTTAATCTCTTTTCAGAAAGACCAGCTGAGAGAACCTTTTTCCTCCTCTGAGTGATAGGCCTAGATTTTCGGAGGCAGCACATTTGTCTGTCAGAGCTCTTGGCTGGTGTCGTGATTTAGTTTTCGTCAAATGATGCTGGTGTCCGGTTGATGATATAGCCTTGCTGGATATGGGGAAATTTGTTACCTTTAGCTTTGACAGGAAGATAATTGCTGATGGTTAACAGAACTGTGCAGAATCCATTGGTTTTGCAGCAACACAAGCAATGGAATCTGCCTCAAGAAGTCAGTCTTTTCACATAAACTTCTGTAGGCTGCTTCTTCATAAGACAAATTTTATTTTTTTGCTGCACTAAAATATATCTGTGTATTGCTTTGCTTTGGAAGCTTATTGACCTGAATAGAAACAGTGCATCTTACAGTGATGAAGACTTGATGATGTAGCTTTATTTATTATTTTTTTTTAAATCACATCACTTAGGGTTTTTCTTAACAGCTGTCAGAAGAAGGGGAGGAGTTGGTGATTGCCTTTGCTAACTGAAAGCATCTCCTATGCATTTAACTTGTTAAATATAGATGATGGAAAATATTAAAAGACTTCTCAGAATTAGAATGGAATAGAAAAAACTTAAGATAAAGCACTAAATGTTGAGTTAATACAAAAGAAATTTCAAAATCCACTGAAAATGCTGGAAGTGAACTTGAAGGAGTTACCCCAGTTAGGGTCAGTGGCAATTTTTTGGTGATCTCTTTCTCAGTTTTCAGCTTTTTGTGGACAAAAGCTTCACTGGACTTTTGCCAAGAATACTAGAATTGTTTGCAAAGTTTAATCACTGTATCAATATGCCTTTTTCCAGATTCCTTGTGGGGATAAAAGCATTCCTCCCATCTCCCCATGCTTATTTCTTAGGTCTGGACTGTGAGATACAGGAATTGCCTGAAAAGTTTGTCCCACTCTTCCTCCCCCATATGACAGTGAAAAATAAATTGGTTTTTAATAGCAGGAGAATAAAATCTATAAATGGAGTGATCAGCAATATTACTTTACTTGCCTTGTTGCTAATGTTTTTTAATAGTCCTGGACTTCTAGAATGGTTTAAACAAGAAGGAATTAGACTGATCTCTACTGTAACTATTTCCAGCAGAGGAACTGACAAAAACAGGACAATGTTAGGCTCATGCAGAGAGGATTGCCTGTTCTCACACAACGTATGTAATATATGTGCTGCTTAGCTTTTACAATGACTGTTGATTTTTGGGGTGTTCCATTTTAAAAGGTTTCTATTTGGATTAATTGAAAACTAGACTTACTTTCATACCTTTCTTCCCGTTCACTTTTCTTTATAACCTAGCCTCCAAACATTTATTTGCTTCCTACCTTTGCTGCTTCGCTTCAGTTTCCAACATGGATCTTCACATGCTTTTTTTTTTTTTTTTTTTGTTTGTTTTTTGTTTTGCTTCCAAAAGTTGCTTTCCCTGCCCATGCTTTTAAATGCCCGTTCTTCTTCTCTACTTGTTTTGGGCTGTGTGCCAGTCTATGTCCTCCTGTCCTTCCCTCTGGCTGCTCGTTGCCCCCGTCCCAGCCTGCAGCAGCCGTAGCTGCATGGCTCGCTGGGAGCGCCGGTTCCCCTTAAGTGTGTGAGCAAATTTCCTTCAGCGTGCCTTAGCGTCGGTGAGCCAGGAAGTGTTACGATTATGGCAGCTGCTGACACTTGGCTTTCATACCTCTATCCTGTACTTGTATCTTGTGAGAAAAGAGAGTTGAGATTAAACTCCCTGATCGTGCCTTGAGGGCACAGGGTAACCAGCCATGGCTGGAGTGAAGGGCCAGGTCGTCGCTGAAACACGGGTCCTCTGCCACCGTGTCCCGATTAGCAGATTTCATCCACCCTCAAAGGAACCACTGCTTTCCACTGTGACAGCCTGTGGGGTGTAGGAAGTCTTGGAAGTCAGGCAGTGTCATTCAGGAGAGCAAAACAGATCAGAGGCCCCAGCTTCTTCCCTACACCCACCCCCCACCCCCCTTTTATTTATTTTTTAAGAAATAGGAAATAAGGAAATTCATGAGGTAACTTGAATTTTTTGGTCGTTGAATTAATGTATATTTTTTACCAACCCTGAGTTACTACAGGTTTTGTGTAGACTGGTTGTCGCTGTGCCTCAGTTTCCTGGCAGAGCCATGATAAGGAGTTTGTCGTTCCAGTCCAACAAGCAGGAGGTGTTTCTTTGACGTGGTACAAATGTTCAAAAAAACCCAGCTCCTTCCCCACCAGTGAGCTGTGGTGGTCAGGACTCTGATTTAAGTCTGACTTAAAAATTTTATGATTGACCCATAGCTCTCTTGAACTGTATTTATCTACCTTGTGCAGGGCTGATTTAGTAGTTAGGAACATGTAGGTTATGATGTGAAGTGATGGAATAAAGAGGATGATTTCACTGAAAGTGCCATGTGGCAGCAGCTCAAGTTTAATGACTTTTTAAATAGCTTATGGGAAGAAAGGAAACTGTGTTGTATTCTCAGCGACATGTCACCAAGATCTAAAATTAGAGAAGTTATTCAGAAACACCTAACCTTTCCCCTGAAAAACAAAGAATGTTTAAATTGCATGTTGTGCCTCAAAGTTTCAGTCCCCTCCCACTGACCCCTCCCCCACAGCTCTGCATCATTTTATTTTCCTTACTTGATTTTACCACTGTATGACCTCGTGTTGTATTTTTTCTGAATGACAATGAAAGTAATTGAAAATATTGATTGGCAGTACAGTTAAGTTGTCAACACAACCATTTAATTTGTCAGGAGGACTTGTTAAATTGTCAAAAATCATATAAAAAAACTCCTTCAGTCACTGATGATATACATTAGAGATGTTCACGAATCAAATGGGCCATTTTTGAGATAAGTGTTGAAGAAAAAATTCTGAAATGTCTTTCTCCAGGTTTGGTTTTTGTTTTTTTTTTAAGGTCAGATTAAAAAAGAAAACCCAGTGAATACCTGGCTGGCAAACACATTCAACAGAAGACCTGGACACGATACTGCTCACTTATTTTCCAACAGCACCCTTACATGCTTTGTATTTGTTACAGCCTGTGTTGAGGTTTGGCGTTAATTCTGCAGCAAGTGTGTTTAGTTCAGAGTTTTGTTTGGTTTAGTGTTTGGGTACTTTGATCTCTGTTTTGTATGAAGGCTATACCGTAAAAGACAACGCTATTAGTGTTTTATGGACCTTATCTCTGTCTTAGGATAAACGTTGCATTTTGTCAGCGTGACACTATGCAAAAATCTCCTTATGCAGGATTTGGATCTGCACGCTTGATCTTGAGTACCGGTACGGCTTAAGGTGTGCTGCAGCGTGAATGAAACGGTACCAACCTCGCCGCAGTGCCTTGTGTTTGCTTGTCAGTGTAATGGTAATTTGAACTGTAGGTGAGATTTTCTGGCCTGTCTCAGGCAGTTAGTTGCACAATTCCAGTTGGCCTCACAAATCCAACCATTTATAATGCATTGCAGAGGGAAGTGGTCACACTGACCCAGGGAATTTCTGCAGTTCTTCCTGTAGCTTTCCTTTTCTTGGGGCTGGCAGTATTCGGGGAGATGTTAAGTATTCTTGTTTTCCATAGGTTTTACTAAGCCATCTGGGGGAACTGGAAAGTGCGTTCCCTAATTCACCACTATAACAGTCTTGTGTTAGGACTCTGGTAAAGGAAGGTTATTAGTTCTTAGTCCTGCAGGATCATGAAATTATTGATTTTGTTGTAAACATATTAGTGAAAAGTATTTCAAAACCTTTTTTTAGAGTAACTAAAAACATTCATAACTTTCTCTTATGCTTGGGCATTTGGTCTGTCATATTTAAGAGTCTTGACTTTAACGAGAAAGGTGCTAAGAAATTTGCAGATAACTATTAGGAAATATGAGAGGCAGCATTTTAAGATCAAAATTCCTGTAGTGTAGGACAGCAATATTATCAAGACTTTCCGAAGATAATAAGTAATGTTGTGATGTCAGTTGTCGACAGCTGTAAATAAGTTCATGCTCCGTATCATCGTGTGTTCTTAATTGTGGATGCTTGTGGATTCTGCTTGGTTTTCCCTGTTGATCAGAATACTGTACTAAAAGTTGTAAAAATGTTTCAGACCCATTTTGCCAGCCTAGGCACAAAATGTACTTCCATCTTCTTTTTTATCTGCCAAGCCTGTGCCCTTTCATTTCTGTCTAAAGGTATTTTACTTACCTGGCAAAAAATCAAGTAGTCCTAGCGTGTGGAGTTTTGCATACCTGTGATACTTTGCAGATTTGTACTTTTTGTAAGTACTTTGGGATGTAATGCACTGCATGAATATATAAATACACACAATTAAATATTACAGCTTATCTTGCTGGAATAAATAGCTTTCCCTTTCTGTATCAAATCTGTAAGCTAGTTTGTGCAAAATACTAGTATTTAAAAAGTACCTCTAGTATTTACAGCTGTAACTCATTTTTAGTAAAATAGACTGTTCAAAACTGAAACCCATTTCTCTAAGCAATCATTCTTTGACATGAAGAGCTGTTAAGAAGAGAGCAGAGATCAGATGGTCTGCAGATGGAATTAGAAAAGTGGAAGTCTGATAAATAAATAAATAAACAAGCCCAAAGAACAGCAGTGGGGTTTAGGGAATAGTTAGCAATAATAGCTTGTCTTAAGTCAGAGAATTTCAACCTTATCACATCAGTGTGTTAAATAACATTTTCTGAAATCTTTTTTTTTCCTTTTGAGGTTATAAAAAAATCTCCTGCCTTCCCCCAGTGTAGCAAACCATACCAGCCTCACCGTGACAGTCCGTGCCCCTCCTGCCACCAGTATATACACTTAAAAAACCCTATGGTATTATAAATACAATTGTCAACATGTCTTAATTTATCGAAGATCATTTAAGAAAAAGCTTGCATGTTTTATAAGCATGTTAAATTAGCCATGTGTTCATTATATTGGAGATTTTACATTTTAATTATGATTTGTGATGTCCAAATTATAGGTCGGTGTGTATGCCTTTGTTGCAGTGGCTTTCTTTCATCTATCAGTTCATTTGAGCTGTAATATTACTTTCTTCTAATAAAATTTTAAGCTCATCAAGTCAGGACAGGAAAATTGTCCATGGATTGGTCTCCTACTGAGCTCCAAGTATTAAGAGGGGGGTCGAGTGTCTTCAGAATTGCTCATTCTGTTTGCAGGATGCAGAGAAGCTTTGTGCCAGAGAGAGAGAAGCAGCTTTAACCTGAACATTGGAGAATCCTGACCTTAATTGTTCAGGACAGGGACAATGAATCTTTATCCTTGGAACAGTCTTAGCTATTCTGGGAAATGTAGTCATCTCAAAGTATGACAGTTTGGTTATTACTGATTAGACATGTTTCAGATGAGATTTCCAGGGGTCAGTGATTAACATGCACCATCTACAAGTAATATTTTTTCAGGGTCATATTCTGTGGGGAGCTTGGTTACCTCAAATCCTTCTTAAGTCACTGCTTTCTTACTTAACTATTGGATGGATGTTGGTACAAAAGCTTGCAATTTTTTTTTTATTTTTTTATTATTTTATTTTTTTTATTTTTCTGTTCTCTCCAAGTGGGTAGGCATACCAAATTACTTATGGAAAAGCTAATAGAGCTAAAGATATTACATAGCAGAGTATGCTGACTAACATTCTCCAGGGAAGTGCTTTCAATAGAACACACCATAAATCTGTTATTTATGAAAGGAGCTCTCTGTCTCTCTGAAGGTGTAATTTCTTCACTGTTGCCAAAAAAAATATGTTGCAGTCCTTATTTCTGTAAATGTTTTAGGCTAGGTAGATTCTGAATTTGCAGTGCTTCAAAGAAAAATGACATAAAACATTCATGTAGTAGGATGAGAGTGTTTTGGTAAGTACCAAACGGTACATATGTTCAGCAAAGTTGCAGTGGATTGTTGTTAGAAGATAACCCACAGTGATGACTGGACTTTAGAGTTCACCGGATAAGAGGAAACGTGAACAGCATGGCAGGTGTCATGGCTGTGAATACTGTCCGCTGGTCTTGTGGAAGTAAAGGGTGTTTCCCTCTGGTCTTGAATTTCCAATAAGCTTCCAAAAGCTAATTGTGGAGTGCGACACATGTATTTAGTACTATAATTACACTAACAGTATTCTTTTGAGGATTTCTCTTCCTGCACATTGCTGGAAGCAATACGCCCTGTTGAGAATTTTAGACCTGTGAAGTGTAGAATATTTTCTGCTAAGTGATCTTGCCTGTTGCAGGCGCTCAGTGCTTTGCAAGGTCTGATTCTGTTTGAGAGATATGGAGAAAAAGTGATCTCAGTAGTGCCTGAACTCTAAGAATGTTAGAGATGAAACTCTACCCATTTGACTTTTGTATCTTATTCCCATTTTGCTGTTTTGTTGGCTTGTTTTTTTTGCCGTGACTTTACAGTCTTGAGCTGAATTGCCACTTGCTATGGATAGACCAATTGTAAATAGGGCAGATAAATATTGTATGCTAACTTAAGTAGCAGTCTTTCAGTCCACAGAAAAATCAGGTCTTGGCATGATTCCTTGTTCTTCTAGTAACTAAAGAAGCTTACTTAGCTCAGAACAGTGTATCCTATTAAATAAATAAATAAATCATAAATTTTCTGCTGTATATTCTGCTCTTCTGTGTTCTGGTGTTTAGAGAATGAGCAGAGAAAAAAGCAACATGCTTTTGCCCTGTGTATGGGGCATAAAGCACATTACAAGCATAAAGTACGACCTTTTTATTTAGTAGTGTACATTTGAGGGTTGAGACTGACTAATCCTTTTATTCAGGACTGATATTTTCTACTTTAGTATGTAAAGGTGAAGATAAAAAGATGGATTCTTGTGTGAGAAAACTGGCCTAAAACTTATCCTGGGGTCAACTTCTACCGCTGTCAGACCTTCATGTGGTCTTTGACAATTCTTTTAATTTCTTATGCCCTGGTTTCCTGTGCATAAAACACACTAGAACATCTGTTTGTTGACAGTTTTGTGTGCTGTGCTGATGTTGACGTAGGTCAGGGGCTTGCTCGTACGATGGGGGTTTGGCCTCTCAGAATGACTGTGGCCTTGGTCGGGGATTGTAATGCGTAACCCAGGCTGGCGCCTGTGCAGGGGGGGTTGTCTTTGGGGTAGGTAAGTAGCAGAAAGGAGCTGGCAGAGTAACAAATCAGAGTTTGTCTATGTGTTGGTACATGTGGTTAAATAATAAATTAAAAGTTTTGTGTAGTTATTTGTGAACCTCATGCTAACAGTGTCCTAGATGAATAGCATCACAACGTGCCAAAGCCCTTGTGCTGTTAGGTTTGCTTATTTGTGAATGACTGATCCATTGCACCATCAAAAAAATTAGTTAACTCAGTTAAGTGAAATGACACAATAAATTTTGAACTCATACTAAATCACTGTTTCACTCGTCATTGATTGCTATTTACTTATTTATGTTCATCAGTTACTATTTGTGTTGTCATCCATTGATGGCTATGTCCATTTGATAAAATCATACATCTAGCTGTCTCTCTGGCATCCCTTCTTACACAATCTGGACTACATTTTTCATTGTGCCTGTATTTTTGTATCAACTGCTGACAAGTACTGTTTTTCTTCCCTTCAGAAAAAAAGTATGTTCCATTGAAGTATTCATCTATGGCTTCCTTACCTTGTGACTGTCATTTTCTGAAGAAGAGACTCTAATGTGGGTTTTGGTTTATTGTGGAATATCTGGCACCTATTAGCCCGTAACTGTCAAAAAGTGATGAATTAGTGATAGTCACTACCACTTGCTCCTTTAATGCCTATCTACACCTGGAAGTCAGTTTAAAAGTTCTTTAATCTCCTTTAGGTATGGTCTTCAACAAAATTCAGATAAAACACCATCCCTCACACTAACTCTCACTCTGCAGTCTTTGAACCCGGGACTTGGTGACGAAATGGTATTGCATTAATCCTTGCACCATTTAGTCGTCTTATCTAATAGCACAGGCTTGTTCTTTGTAACTAACAACAATGAAGGGTGCCTTTAAGAAATCTCCAGTGAGCATCGAGGCATTACAGATTAGGTCAGTAGAACTGCTGCTAGGTTGAGCATGATGGATGAGTGGGAGAATGAGTTTCTGCCGCACGGTATTGTGAAATCTTTTCATTGTCACCAACGGGCCTATGAGGGGCTGATGAATGAGGGAGCAAGTGTCAGAAACGCCCTTCCTTGCCCTGGTACACTTTTAATATCTCCCAGAGCTACAGGATGAGTATTGATAAAAGTAAAGTTTAAAAATAACCGTGGAGTGATAGGTAGCGATGATTTAAGGAGAAAGCGGCGATGGGGTTAGAGAGGGTTCATTTTCTAAAAGTGCACAGAAGAGAGGAAGCTGAACTGCGTGGATTGGAGAAGGAGCAGGAGGCTTTTTATAAGAAGCTAATGTGATGAGGATGATGAGTTCCTTGATGGATGAGTTACTTCCATCTGGTTGCAGTATATCTAATAAATAGCTGTGCTCATGTTTGACCTCTCCCACTTACCAGGCACATCTTTGTCTTTTGGGATATCCGGGAGGGAGCTGTCCATTACGGTCGGGGGAAGGGGCAACAGGGAAGGGAGAGAGACTGACCAACATACGGCGCTTGGGAGGCTGATAGGTTTGCACATAGGGCAAAGGGAAATGGTGTCTAAGTTATATAAAGCGAACACGAGAGAAATTGTTCCATTACTTCCTGAGCAATGCCATTTTAGAATAAGAGGAATATTTTGAAACAGTTTCCTGCATAAAAATCTTGCAAAGATTGATTGGTCAGGTTCTGGATTTGTAGACTAAGATATTTTTTGCCTCGACTTCTGTTTTTTTCCAGATTCTTTTTTGTGTCTTATTTAGTGAAAACTTGAGAAAAGGATTGTGTTCCTTAATGTAAACCCTTCGCTGGAGGGCAGCAAGCGTTCTTCCTTATGGATAGAATGTCTCTGCCTTTGGAAAGTTTTATCGTAACAGGGATGAGCCAAAGATATCTTTTGCTTGCTGTGGAGAACTTCATTCTGAAAAGAAATAGTTCATTATAGCTTCAAGAAGTGTGCTCAGAAACCAAAATGTGTTGCTAGATGTTCTACTGTTGTCAAAACCTTCAATAGTAATATGAATTCCTATTTTTCTGTTGATTAAGCTAAATGGTATCTCAATAGAAACACTGGGTGAAGAGCCTGAACAAATCCTGTGAGTGTAGGGAAGTGAAGGTCTTGCAATGCAAACATTAAAACTTATTTCCCCTGCCTTTCCATTGAAATGGCTCTCTTTTTTTTTTTTTTTCTTTTTTTTTGGGGGGGGTGGTGGTGGTGGTGGTTGTATTGGGTTTTTTTTCTCCCCACCCCCATTGTACAAAGTGGATCACATAGTCCTGGAGTAATGGTATAAAAAGACCCCAAATGCCTTAGCATTTGTTTGCCCGTGTGGCTGATGTAACCTCTTTTTAACACGTCTTTTTATGAAACTTATGGCTGAAAATATTTTTTAGCTCAATTTTTGGTCACCTTAAAACTCAAACAATTGTATGTGACCTAATGCTAATACGAATTTGGCAGCACGTGTTGTAACGGTTCCCATGAAGCCACTACGATGCCTGCTGTGAGGGGGTGTGAAGAACAGACATATCTGCATGCTCAGTGATGGATCCATAATATGATTCAATACATTATAAAAATCCTTTTGAAAGGCTGTGTTTGTTTAAGATAGGGGTTACATTTTGAATTTAATTTCAGTTTAAGGTTTAAATATGCTAATAGCAAAATAATTCATAAAATTCCTCTTCACATTGCATGATAGAGACAGTTACCCTTAAAAATGTGCACTCTTGTGCATGACCATGTAGATTGTATATATGTAACTGCATTGAAATGCTTATTGGTGGTTAGAAATGGTAGTCTTGGAGCCCCAGCTGTACTTCACGGCAGTAGGCTGTGTTTCAGTGGATGAGATACAGAAATTAAAATCAGATTTCTCCCGAGTTGCCTGCATCCAAGGTTGACTTGACAGATTTCTTCTCTGCAAATGTTTTCCTTTTCTTTAAAGATGGTATAAGAATGAACCGATTTGGCATTTCCTGGTGGAGCAACAATTTTTCTAATCACCTAAAATTGCCATACTCAAATAAATTTGTCTTAATGTTCTCCCAGTCTTTTGTGCGTGTTTCCACTCTTTCCTGCCTAGCAGCTGTTCTTTGAAGGAATAGTGGTAACTAGCTGAGTAGTGTTAGTTAATTAGTAATATTGCATAGCACAGAAGTAAAATATAGAAGCATTACTTAATTAGCTGGGAAGAGCTAAGAATACCGTCCTCCTATGGAGGTGGTGTGGTGGGAGTGTTTGTAGGGCTTGTTGTAGTCACAGTTAGCTGAGACATTAGAGGGGAGTGTTAAGTCTGCCCCGGGTATCTCTGTAAGTCAGAGTGTTTCTCTGGATTCCCTTTGCGGTCAGTGGCCACCAACAGGCTCCTTGAGTTCAGAGTAGAAGCCCTCTGTGGTTCCCTTGATCCTCCCCCCTGCATCTGTGGCAGACTATTACCATTAAGTGTATGGGAAGCTTGGGGAAATCACAGCCTGTATCTACTCCTATAAGGGAAAGATCTTAAAACATCTTTTTGGTACCGATTAGGCTCTGTATGCAACAGTGCTGTGTGCATGTGTGTGTTGGAAGGGTGGGGGAGAGGAGAAGATGATGTCCAGAATGCCAGTGTCCCCTCTGCTTCCCTTGACCAGCTGGAAGGGTATGCAGAGGTGCATTTGCTTCATAATTCCGCTGTCGCTGTGCAGGATAGACGAGTTTCTTGATAAGCATCTGGCTGCATTCTTGCCGTAGAAGTTGCTGATTTGAGCAGACACAAGCTCTT